>NC_041710.1:352233-374733 GCF_900700375.1 Denticeps clupeoides
CCTCCTCTTCTTTTCTTGTTCCAGGGAGCAAACCAACAAGCGGCGTATGAGGGACATTGTGAAGGAGTTCTCCCAGTCGTGTCGTGGTCTGCAGGTGGACTATTAGGAACATTTCTTTCCATCGGCACCAATTTCTCTAAAAATATTGTACTGTACTGAGTATTTTTGAAGAGAGGTGAAAAATATCCTCGTGCATGACCATGTGCATGTTTTGAGGACTAGATTGAGTTTCTGTCCGTTTCTGCTAGTGCAACATTTTGGCAAAATGCAATGAACTAGTTTAAAAAACCATTTAAAAAATTTAAAGACTCGCCTCATACGTTGTCCACAACACTGTAGTTTGACCTCTGCTGGACATTTCATCTTACTACAGGTACACTAGTTTAGGGAAGTCTTGATAGGAAACATTTATGAATGGTGCATTAAAAAGACGTCAAATGCATCAAAATTTATTCATGCTGTAGGTGATGGTGGACGGTTTTGAACAGCAGCGGGCCCAGTTCAGCTTGTGTGCTGAAGACATGCTGTCTTGCTTTCTAAATACCAACTCTCTAAATCTGAATATACTGAAAAACTATGAATCAATAAATTAAAAATAAACACTCATTTATCCACTAAGCTGAACGCTGAATGTTTAACTTTGAGTAACAAATTATTTTCCACAATTTTGAAGTGTGTGGGCACCTACAGTACATCAATAATTCTCTGTGTTGAGAGTAGTAGTGTATATATTTATTATGCTCCTCTGTGAAATTGTTCATAGCTTATTTCATACTGTATACACTTAACAAAATATAGAAAAAGGTTGTGAGCGGGACCTCGAGTCCACGCCTCATGCCATGATTGCCAACAAGAGGTGACATGAGGGCTGATATCTTGATTAATACTCCTACTCATATAAAAACATTTTAGGACATTTCATAATATACAGTAAAAAGAAGACAGGAGTCCCACATGACAAAGTCTTGATCCGCGGGGGGACGTAACGGAAAAAAATTGCTTTAGAAAGAGAAGGCGTGTCCTCTTCACTAGAAAAAGGGGTTTTAAGCCTTAATCGTGGGGTCAACTCAGCCATCCCACCAAACGGCCCACATTCTGGAGCCTCCCTTTTAAAAACAAACCAAGTGAGGTTCACGCAGATTCCCATCATGCCTCCTGCCCGTTCCGTCTGTGGCCACTACCGTATCCTGGTGAAGAGGTTTAGCACCGATTTCGACTCCTGGATGGAAAAGTGGATTTTGCGCTTCAGTGCTGTTATTCTGAGGTTATGAATCAGATCAGCGGACGCATGGCGACTCACCTTGGTGCACCGCGTCTTACTGAACACGTTCCAGAACCTCAGCGTCTCGTCTCCCGCGCCGGTTACTATGGCCTCCCCATCTGGGGAGACGGCCTGACAAGGGAAGCATGATTCGGGTCATCAAACAATATAACTCCATATTGGAAATGGGTTGTAGTTGCCAGGTGCTGCCAGAACACGCTTTTTTATGCCATTTTTTACTAGCGCGTAGAAGCCCTGACGAATGTTTAATCGCCCAGACAAGTCAACTTAAAATCAATATATGCAAATCATTAAACGCTAAACAGACCTGTTACCTTCTTTTGTAGGTAAATATACGTGTTTTTGTGATTCTGGATTTCTGAGCCGTTTTCTGTACAGATCCATGTACAGAAAGAGCTTTTTTTTATATATACACCAGTACATCAAAAGGGACCCTTACCAGGTAGAGCACGCGGTACGAGTGGCCTGTCAGCTTGGCGACCTGTGTGAGGGACGGGTACTTCCACACCAGGATCTGGTTCTGCGAGTAGCCATGTGTGCTCACCTGGACCATCAGTTACATACACACACGCACACACACACTTTAGCAGAGAATGCCTCACCTGGACATAATCGATCGTTGTTGATCAGGATTCTGTGTTGTTCGGTTAAGACCAACGTAAGGCCGCGGTGGCGAATGGAGGAATATTTGGGCGTGGTTATATGTCGTGTTAGTATCACGCTGTGTAAGGTGTCTCCTCACCAGCTCGTTGGCGTGCTTGGACCAGGCCAAGTTACAGACCTGGGACCCGGTGTCTGTGCTCTGCAGGGCCTGGCCCGTCAGCGTGTTCCAGAACCGGAGGCAGCGGTCCGCCGTGCCGCCGCCTGACGCCAGCAGGCCGTGCTGGTGGGGCGACCAGGCGATGGCCTTCACCGCCGCCAGGTGATCGCTGTACTGCTGAACTGGCAACAGGCTGGAGCTGTTCCACACCAGCAGCTAAGGAAGGGCGGAGATTCATAAGCTCCCACTGCCACGCCTACACTGTACAAGTACAATACACAGTACGAGGATATCGCCCGACAGAACACTTCAGATCAACCTACAGTAGAGGCCAACAGTCTGGACACCTTCTCATTCAACGTGGTTTCTTTATCTTCATGACCATTTACGTTGGTAGATTCTCACTGAAGGCACCAAAACTATGAATGAACACATGTGGAGTTATGGACTTAATAAAAAAAGGTGAAATAAGTGAAAACATGTTTTATATTCTAGTTTCTTTGCTCTGATTACTGCTTTACACACTCTTGGCATTCTCTCGATGAGCTTCAAGAGGTCGTCACCTGAAATGCTTCTCCAACAGTCTTGAAGGAGTTCCCAGAGGTGTTTAGCACTTGTTGGTCCAGCTCACCCCAAACCATCTGGACTGGGTTCAGGTCCGGTGACTGTGGAGATCAGGTCTCCACTTTTTATTAAGTGCAGAACTCCACATGTGTTCATTCATAGTTTTGATGCCTTCAGTGAGAATCTACCAACGTAAATGGTCATGAAGATAAAGAAAACACGTCGAATGAGAAGGTGTCCAAAGTAGATGCTGAACACCACTTATTCAGGGTAACAGTAGCTTTCATAACCATCTGCAATGCTTTTCATGTATCAGAAAATGTACCCTGGTTTTAAAATTCAGGTAGAAATATTTTAAACGTATTGATAAAACTGGTCACTCGGGGCCCTTTACCTTATTGTCGTTGCCCCCGGAGGCAAGGTGCTGGTGGTCTGGTGACCACTTTAAGCCGCAGACCTCCTGGCGGTGGCCCTGCAGGCGCCGCTCGGCCGACGGTGGGGTCCGTATGTCTCTCTGGAGGATGACTCGGTCTCGGCTGCCGGAAGACAGCTGCTCCCCGTTCCAGGCGAGCGCCCCTGTAGGACCGGAGATATTGACAACCCAACGGGGGACAGTCTATGTCGGGGCTGGCGCAGAACAAGCCACTGACCAACTCGGGCCGAGTGGCCCTCCAGACTCGTCAGCTTCCGACCTCCCGCCGCGTCCCAGATCTGCACAAAGCCCTTGTGGGTCCCCACAGCAACCAAGCTTCCCTGGACAGAACACAAGGGAGGGATGCAGAGGTGTGGGCAGTTGGGTGCTAGTAGCCGAGTGTGCAACACACTCGCCTACGAACCAGAAGACCCAGGTTCAAATCTCGCTTCCATCACCGTTGTGTGCGCTGATACACACTTTTTTTACACTTGTCTGGGTGATTAAACATTTGTCACGTCATCGGCTTTTACACGCACATCTGTGTATATTTTAGTTAAATTTCACAAGCAACACACTATATTTTATATGTAGCATAAAAGTAAAAAAAAAACTGAGAATATCGTCGAAAAAGGTTTCTTCTTTTCCGAAATTGAACATTTTTGTATTTTATATCGCTTTCTGATCAGATGAGCATGAGCTATCAGTCATAATAATCAACATAAAATATTAATAATTCACTTTACATGTCATGAATATGCTTACCTTTTGGAATTAAATTACAAAATATATTATTTACAATCTGACATAGAACAGACCAACAAATTAGAGAAAAATATTGACATTTTGATCGCCTGAACTTGAGGCTACAACCACCCAGTTGTGGCATAGAACAGCTAATAAGCTTAATAAAGGCAATACAAACCCTCTCGTTCCAGCACACCGACGTCACCGAGTCCCCGTCCACCGAGAGGTCACACAACCGTGTCACCTGAACAGGAATAAAGTCGTTTTCAGACCACACGCCTCAGATAAAGACGAGGCATTTACAAAGGAAGGGAATCCAAACAGTGTGAGGCTGCCCTGGCACCGCCACCCCAGTCAGTTACGACGGCAACACGATGGCCGGAGACCAGGGCTGAGCCACGTATCGAAATTCAGGCGAAACTGCGATTTCAATAAATCAACTGCAATTTTGCAACCCCAGACTCTGCTCCATCAGTTAATGTCAGGGTTGCTGGGTGGGGGAGTCCACTGTCTTATACAGTCACGCTAACCAATCAGATGTGTCCCAAGATAAAGCCACGCCCACTTAAACGTGAGCAGGGACGCTCGCTCTCAACTTGCACTATGCTAGTTACAGCGCAGTATATATTTCAATGTACGTAATACTACAGTTTTAATACACACGGTATAAACTGGCTAAATTTTATAAAAATTGAATGAATCCGTCACACCTAATATTGTGGCACTGACGTAATGTGTGATTGGTTTATTAACATTATGTCAATGCTAGATTATTAGGTGTGACAGATTAATTAATGTTTAGCCGGTGTTTTCTTTTTTCAGTGTAGCGATTAATCGCAAATTAAATCACAACTGTGATGTCACGGTATTCCCAGCGTTCCCACATGTGTCCCCTGACCTGACTGGTGCACGCGCTCCACAGGTACACACAGGCCCCCAGACCCACGCTGAGCAGGTTTCCTGCTGACCAGTCCACCAGATTGAGGTAGAAGTCGTCCTGCAGCTCGGGGGCGTCCAGCACCTTAAAAGGGATCTTGGAGATCTTACGGGCCGGTTTACGCGGAGAGCGGAGGAGCTTGTGGCTGTATGCACACACACAGACACAGACTCTTCATTACCAACACAACTAAACACAGACGAGAGAATGAGGAGGAGCTTCGTCCCGCAGGATGTCCGAGCTTCAACAATCACATCACTCCATACAACTCCAATACACTCCAGCACTTTCAATCACTCGGGACTCAATCCCCGCCCAGAATTTTACACATATTTTATGTTAAAGACATAAACGTGTAATATTTGGTTATGTTTGCAATATTTGCATATTGGTAATCATTGTATAGTCTGGTCGCCAAAGCATTTCACTGCATATCATACCGTGTACGAGACAAATAAAATTTTTATTTGAATTTAAACAAATCCACCAGAACATGCATGCTGTTATACCAGGACAGGCCTTACCTCTTATTGCTGAGTGGGGACAGTGAGTACGGGGACACTTCGTTGCCTCCGTCGGAAGGAACTCTCTTCGCGTGGATGGTGTACTAAACCAGGCGAGCAAACTGTGATTATTTGGTCATCCTCTGTCTCGGGTTTTGTAATGGCGTCAGGTAAAATTCGGCTGCCCTCACCCTGAAGAGGCTGTGCGAGTCCTGGGAGAGGACAGCGTGCCGCCGGTCATCTGTATGGGGGTCGGGGACCGTCTCGATGCCTGCGCCCAGCAGCTCATTCCTCAGTAGAGCGGAATAAGCCGCAGCATCTGTCAGGGATAAAAGATGCTCCACATGTAAACAAAAGTAAAAAAGTATTTAACCATCACCCTTGGTGAGCAGTGGGCAGCCATGACAGGCGCCCGGGGAGCAGTGTGTGGGGACGGTGCTTTGCTTAGTGGCACCTTGGTGGTTCAGGTTTCAAACCAGCAACCTTCTGATTACGGGTCAGTTTCCTCAATTGGTAGGCCACCACTGCCACTTGATCAAGGTGCCACTGAGGTCCCCTTGATGAAGGTACCGTCCCCACACGCTGCTCCCCGAGCGCCTGTGATGGTGCGCACTGCTCACCAAGGGTGATGGTTAAATGCAGAGGACACGTTTCACCGTGTGCTGAATCACAATAATTGAACTGAATTTAATAATTGAAAACTAAAAACGGACCTTTGCCTGTGTCTGCCCCGGCATCTTTTGACCTGTGATTCTGGTTATGTGAACGACAGTTTTCCTGACGAGATGACAAGAGGGAAATAAAAGGTTAACTGACATAAAAATGCTAAATAAATCAAGACACAGTGCTGTATTTTAACTTACACTAAATTCATCAGTTCCCCCATCAGAACGCTGGAATTAAAGCGCCTGATAACCTGCATGTTGGTAGTGGGCGTGGTCACTAATGTTCACTAATTCATCAGTTCACCCATCAGAACGCTGGAATTAAAGCGCCTGATAACCTGCATGTTGGTAGTGGGCGTGGTCACTAATGTTCACTAATTCACCAGTTCCCCCATCAGAACGCTGGAATTAAAGTGCCTGATAACCTGCATGTTGGTGGTGGTAGTGGGCGTGGTCACTAATGTTCACTAATTCATCAGTTCACTAATCAGAACGCTGGAATTAAAGCGCCTGATAACCTGCATGTTGGTGGTGGTAGTGGTCACTAATGTTTGTGTGTTAACGTGACATGTGCAGTGAGCGTAGGTGCCCTACGTTGGCGTAGTGGAAGTTGATGCTCCAGTTGCTCCCGGCACGTGCTGGAATGAATCTGTCTCCTGACTTCACGCTAACTGGACTAGACGCTGCGTAGCACTCCTAAAGGTAAGATGAATGCACAAACACACTCACACATATGGTTTTAAAAACATATTGCAAATGATCAAGAATATGAATACGAGTTACATTCCACAAAAAGCTTTATTACAATACAAGTCAAAAAAAGACACTCTGTGGGGACAATGACGGAGTCTACTACCGGTGTAATAAACAGCATAAAACCAGGAACTAATCAGTGATTAAAAAACTCCTGTCCAGACTTTGTTCGAGTTGAAAACTTGATCTCAGTGCAGCTGAACACAGCCACATCGATTAAGCACACAATAAAGATGGTCAAATTCACACTCGCTGAATATGTTCATTTTGTTCAAAATGTTAATTTCTTGGTTCTTTCCATTTTTTATTGATTATTTCCACTCAAGGTCCCATGACATACATTTTTTTTTATATCAGTATCTGAAGTCTCTTGGTGCAGAAATACAGCCACGTTGATTGATGAAAATGAGATTTCCCAGGACGCACCGCTTCATCGTCTGTAGCTTTAATCAAGCTTTAGAATCATTCACCAACATTGTGGTTCTATAAAATATAACCCAACCATGCTCTAGGAAATTGAACCCACTGGTTCTTCAGAGGTTCGCGTGACTGAATCAAAAAACAAACAAAAAAAAAAACTTTTTCACATCCAATCACCGAGCAACAACGACACTTCACACGTTTGGAAGCCATGACAGTCAGTGGAAATAATGTTTTAGGGGATCAGTGGGAAATTCTCTGGCCAGAAAAAGCATGACATGAGAAACGGGAGGTAACCTTTCCCCTTATGACATCATAAGGGGACAAATTCCAGATCCGACTGTCTGAGCTGCCGCTCTCTGAACGGTGAAGCAGAACGACCAAAACACTCTTTACACCGACCGCCATTTCTAGCCACTGCAGCACCATAGACAGGCTGGGGAACTCGTATTAATGTTAAATCATCTAACAAAGTCATATCTTCATGTCAGGGGACCTGTGCATGGTCTGTGCATGATCCTGTCCCGCCTGGACAGGACAGGACAGGACTGGACTTGGTTACCCGGCTCAGCTGTCCTTCGGGCAGGTTCTGGTGATTGATCTGCCTCAGCAGGCGTCTCTCGTAGTCCTGGTCCATTGCTGCTGACGTCCTCCCTCTCAATCTTTCCTCCTCCTCGGGGATCCCATTCCTGCTGCGAGCTGGACAGAAGGCACAGAAACATGCAAATAAAGGCACGGACACCGTCTGCAGCGACCTGGGGTGTGATGAGGCGACATAATCCGGCCGGCGGTCCAGCTGACAGGCCTTTAATAGCGGACCGTCAGCCTGTCGATGCGGGTCAGTGTCTGTGCAGCTGTCATGGCAGCGGAGGAGTGGTGGACTAAAAAGAAACAAAAAAAAAAAAAACCCAACAGCATGACAACAGTCGCCGGACTCACGCTCGCCAGCGACACCGGAGTCGGTCCGCCGCGCACTTTCACCCGGAGCGCGGCCGCCAAGGGACGGGAGTAGAGAGCAGGAGCGGCGGCGGCGGCGGCAGCAGCAAGTGTTTATGTCGGAGGCAAGATGGCGGCCAGATCAGCTGTGATGAGCGCCAGCGCCCCCGCCCCTCAGGCCGAGCGGGGTACTGCAGCCAAAAATATGACAAATGAAACATAGAATATGGCATGTAAGATAATACAGATATAGGTGGAAATGGACAAATTAGTAGTGAGTTAAGTAGAGAATAACAGAGTCGAGGGCAAGGCAAAGGGATAACTGTCCACATGTGAACACTGTCAAAATGCACAAATGTGAAAGTGAAGCGATTTTCATTGTGAAGCACAGCACAGGGTAAAACAGTGAAATAAGTCCTCTGTATTTAACCATCACCCTTAGTGAGCAGTGTGTGATCTCAGTGGTACCTTGCCGTTTGGGGATTCGAACCCACAGCCTTGCGATTACGGGTCTGCTTCCTTACCTGCCACCGCTGCCCCTTTTAACAATGATTTTAGGCTGAAGTGAACACTGTCTAAACGTGAACACTGTCTGACACAGTGAAATGTGTCCTCTGTATTTAATCACCCTTGGTGACAGTGGGCACAATGACAGGTGCCCGGGGAGCAGTATGTGGGGACTGGACCTTCATCAAGGGGACCTAAGTGGCACCTTGGCAGTTCAAGATTCGAACCCACAACCTTCTGATTACGGGGCCACTTCCTTAACCGCTACAACCCCAGGTTAATATCCAATGTAAATGCTCATTCTGCTGACTGTACTTTTGGTTTTTAAATTTAAGGCTCTTTACACTTTAATTGGTATGTGATAATCTAAGTTGTTCTCATATAAGTAAAAGTCTACAGATGGAGAACAATATTGTATTGTTTCTCAGAAGAGAAGGAAATTCTACAATAAATGCTTCAGGTAAATCGATATTAGATCAATAATTGACATGGGGGTTAGTGACATTAAAAAATTGCTTAGATCTTAGATAATCAGTGGATTTTTTTCCTCTGGTTTGTATGGGCGCGTTAGACTCAGTACTGTACTGTACTGTACGTCTACTCGTTTTAGAATCCAGCAGTCATGACGTTTCTAACGCATAACCATTATACAAAGACAAATGGCAAGCAATAATCATACCCCTTTAAGCTTAAAATTACACAAAGTAACTGGGATGGAATAAAACACCCCACAATCAAAACCAGATTTCATTTTTAATATACAGAAAACAGCCATTAAAACATTCACATTCATATAATATTAATAATACAAAACAACTGAAGGACATTCCATAACAGCAATAAATGTACAAATGATGACATATAAATGTTTATATATGGTTTACAAGAACAATGTGCATAATGCTGATGAACAGATAACAGCCTGACATCATAGTGATTTACACAGTTTTAAACAAACAAATGAATAAATATAAAACCCAGAAACAGATAGCACATAACAATTCATTGCAACTGCATTTCGGCATTTTTATAAAAACCATCCAATGTTAAATTTTAAATGAAAATTCAATGTTAAATATAAAACAAATTTTCAATGTTAAATTTTAAACAGAGCAACCGGCATTTTACATTGTGTGGCGGTACAGTGGTCCCTGTGTGATGGTGATGTCACCGTACGGCTCGTCCTGACGCACACACAGCGTTCTGGCGTTCACGTGCTCTGTAAATTAACAACAAAATAAATATTTTACATTATTTACAGCTAATGTGCAGGACCATTCAAACGTTTAGTTAATTTATAATTTTTTTACTATGTTTAGAATAAGCCGTTGATAATGAACTAATAGTTACACCCATATTTGATGATGCACCAGAAACCCGTTTTATTGCTTGTTTGATCGGAATGGAATGGAACTTCATTGCAAAAGGGTTTTATAAAAATTAGTCAACTCATGAACACTGAATTCCAGTGGAGCACCAGACTCATTTGCAAGTAAAGTTCCTCTAGAAATAATTCCATCATCCACAGACATTTCCAGCTACCAGAGACATGAACATGAATAACATTCTCATCAATTCAAAACTGTTCTTGCAACGCTGTGGATTTTGGGCCATATAATGTAATATTATTGCATAATTAATAATCACCATCAGGCTGGGAATGTAATTAAAGCCATTTTTATATTCATTTTATATATTCAATGCAATGTTGTAGATCAAATAATCATCGAGACCAACAAATTGTTCAGTTTTTGTCATTTTCTTACCCAGAAGTTCCCAAAAGTAGCAGGCGACCGTTTTGCGGTCGGCAAGAGGGGGCAGTAGAGGATGAAAGGTCACCGCCTCCTGATCCTGAAGAGGATCTAAAAGCGCCCTGAAAGGAGTGACAGTGTGTAAGAGACCCTTCCTACTGTAGGCACAGTATACGGCGAGATAACCTGGTACCAGACAGTGGACCTACTACAATGCACCTGTAACAGGAGGCCATTTTATTAGGTACACCTGGACAACCTGCTATACTGTTCAATTTAGCTTCCATATTTTAACGTCATTTATGTGTGTGTGTGTGTGTGTGTGGTGTGTGTGTGAGAGAGAGATTTTTGGACCTCTGAGGATCCTCAGGCTCCAGGATATCTGCTCTCTCCTCAGGAATGTCCTCAAGGTTGACAATAGGCTTTGGCAAGACAGGCCTTCAAGCATACAAAATAATTATTACATGACACAACACACTCACACACACACACACACACACACACAGACCCGAGGATTTCAGGTGTCAGCAGCAGGGGGGAAATGTCCCTGTCTGATGCCTCCAGTGTGATGGCGGATGGAGCTGGAACGGCAGCAGAAGACAGGAGTGAGTGGGACTGTCACACACAGTGAACACGTTCAACTGCAGCCGCTGGGTTTACTGGGACGAGGAGGTCGTACTTGAGATGTCCTGAGGAAGTGTCGACTCCACCAGTTCCCTGAGTACCTGCAGGAGTCAAAAGGGGAGAAGGGACAACGTTTCCCCCTTTAAACAGACCAATTGTCCATGGTTGATCATTTCACCCCATGTCTTTATCGTTCATTCTGATTACACATAATCACACATTTTATTGTACAGAGATTTTTTACTATTATTACTAGGTAATAAACACAATTTTAAAAGAGTAGGATCTTCATTTTATAGCCGATTATTGTATTCCGTGTTAAGAACTGAGACGGAGAGTAAAGCTGAAGAGTAAAAGAAGCTCTGTCTGCCTGCCATCATCTCCATCCTACATCCTACCAAATGCTCCATTACTGAGCACCACCCTCACAATCCCACCACACGTTGAGTTTTATATTGACATTTACGCCTACGCCATTTATCAGATGCTGTTGTCCAGAGGGACTTAGTAGTTACAGGGACAGTCCCCCTGGGATTCAGAGCATTTCGGCACTCAGTGGACAGAAAACGTTACTCCACGAGTCTTGTTGTGCGTCGTGTGCAAAGATGGATACACCAGTCGGATGGTCGTTTACATGTGTGTTTATGTGGGATTAGGATGGATTAGGCTCTAGGATCCGGGCCCCATCCAGACATCAAGATGATGCGCAATGATGTGTAACAGATTTAAAAAAATGGCCTAATAATAAAATAATAGGAACTGTAGTTAGTAGTCTGTTACTCTAGAAAACTCTGAGGTCTCTACCACCTCAGACGCCTGAGAGACTTCAGACTGCCCTCCAAGGAACTTCTACTTTCACTTTCACCTCCAATCACTCCGGACTCTTTTGCACAAAATCACTTTGCACAACATCACTCTGCGCTTTTTACTTTACTGCTCTTTTTTTATGGCTCTTTTTCTCTTTTCTTTAAACATTGTCTTTAACTCATTTGCACGCCTTCACCCTACCAGTTACACATATTTTATGTTAAAGACGTAAAAGTGTAATACTTGCAATATTTGCATATTGGTTCATTGTTTACTTGCAACATTTGCAATACTGTGGTCAGTAGCAGTTGCAGAAAGCATTTCACTGCACATCATACCGTGTACGACTGTGTATGTGACAAATAAAATTTGAATTTGAACTCCACATAAGAACTTCGTTAGTCTCCACGTCTAACTGTAAATGACCGTTTGGGGTGGTAGTAGTCCAGTGGGTAACACACTCACCTGTAATCTGTCACACCCAATATTAAACCAGTAGATTACAGAACAATTTACTCATAAGAACAAATTAGACATTAAACTAATATTTTTAACTACTGTAATGGGAAAATATGGTTTACTTTTTTTTAGTGTAGGAACCAGACGACCACCGAGTCCCAGGTTCAAACCCCACCTTCTACGTGTCCCACACTTAACCCTGAGTGTCTCCAGGGGGGGACTGTCCCTGTCACTACTGATTGTAAGGCGCGCTGGATAAGAGCGTCTGGTAAATGTTGTAAAATATAATGTAAATTTGTGTTCCAGTTGTAGAACGTTCACAGACCACCGAAGGACAGTGGCATTTCTGACCACTGTACGTCACACTCCCATCTTGCTGGCTGCTCTTTTATTATTTTTTGGACCACTGACCTCTGCGTCCAACTCCTCAGCTCCCTCCTTCTCCTGTTCTCTCCATCTCTCCACTTCCAGCTGAGCGTCTGGCTCTCCGACACCAGGTGGCCTGGGGGAGGTGGCCGCGCCCTGTCTCCATAAAGACCGCAAGGGCTCACGGAGGTCTGTGGCGAAAACGTGGGCTGTAATTACCTCACTTCGGAGGAGAGCGCGAGCGTGAGACGTGCCACTCACGGAGACAGGGTCTCGCCAACAACTCCGCCGCTGGAGGTTCTGCGTGGTCGACGGGAACCTGGTGCAGAGGGGACAGTGTGGAACGCGTTTTACCGTAATGTCCTAAATTAGCCATCATAGCACATATCAGTTTGTTAGACTTTCCGCTGACTATTGAGGGAGGGAGAAGAACTGCATTACAAAGTGCCTGGTCTGCCTCTCCACGTCACAAATTCGATTGGACATGTCTTCTGTGGAAATCTGTGTCTCTTCGTCAATGAGCAGTCTCCTCCTCTTCTTCCCGCGAGTTTCCAAGACCTCCAAAACCTCCTGGACCAGCTACATGCAGAAGCACATCCAAGTTCAGCATCAGCTCTAAAGATTTGGTCTTTGCATCTCTTAAACCAGAATGTGGATCTGTGTTTTTGCAGATAAACCTAAAGGTCCCTTATTATGGCCGTTTATATCGTTCTCATCGGCCCCGTAATACTGTCTCTGAATCCGGTCCCACGATGAGATTTTCCAGGACGCGCCGCTTCACCGTCTGTAGCTTTAAATGCTAATGAGGACGTCGGAAGCCATGACGGTCGGTGGAGATCATGTTTTAGGGGCGGGGCGGGAAATTCTCTGGGTGGAAAAAGCATGAGAAACGGGAGGTAACCTTTCCCCTTATGATGTCATAAGGGGACAAATTCCGACCATTTCTAGCCACCGCAGGACCACAGACAGGCCGGGGGACCTCGTATTAATGTTCAATCATCTCACAGAGTCACATCTTCATAATAGGGGACCATTAAGTTCTCTGCAGTTCTCTGGTCTCATTACGATACCTCAATGCCAGGAGAATCAGTTCTCTCCCTCCTCTTTGGTTCTGGTTCTGGAGGGGTAGGGCTTGGGGTCTTGTCATGCCCCTCAGACCTTTTAGAGACTTCAAGGTCTTCATCATGGACATCAGCAGCCTCCGGTCTGCGATTGACGGAACACAAAAGTTCATCAGACCAGCTGATTACTAAGAATCAATAATCAATTTAAACACTTCAAAGGCCAAAGTCGTAGAGCTGTATTTCCCTTGTGTGGCGTGTCATGTATTGACAGGACGGGGTTAAAATCCTCCAGAATGAGGAAGTGGGGTGTGTGAGAGCTGTCAATCATACAGGTTTCTACCTTGTCATGTCAGACCCTAACCCAACAAATAGGACTGGGTGGGTAGTTAGTTCCTAGTTATCAACATGGCCGGTCTGTCCGTGTCACATACGTGCACTTTGTGTCACTTCAACTTCATACAGATGGTCACCTCAGTGGTGACGGTCTAACTCACATTTGGTCCCCGTCCCCGTCTCCTGGCTCTCCCCCCCTCGGCCTGGGCCCCTCCTCTGGGAGAGAAAACGTTCTCACACACCTGCAAACTCCTGGAAATGTCTGAAACTACAGAGTCACCGCGGTCCACTGGCACTCACCCTCAGGAAAATGTTCCGGCTGCTCCAGCAGCATGTCTGACATGTCGAATTCCAGGAGCTCCGCCCCTTCAAACTGAGACGCGGTGGGACACGAGAGAGTGTGTGAGATTATGTGCAAACGCTGAAGTCCTCTGGACATCCATGCGGGGTTCCGGAGGGGAGAGGGTCACCTCTGCCTGAGGGATGGTGACCGGCTGAACCTCCTGCAGCGTGATGGACTCCTGACTTGCAGTAAATTCTAGAAAAGAACGGAGCCGCAAACATGCCACCCTCTTCCTCCGCATGTTAGAACGACACACAAAATCCGCAGCGTGTGCTCAGCGTATCTCACCGTCTGAAGATGAGGGTTCTGGAAGCTCCTCAGATGGCCCAGACACCTATACGGGGAACGGGTTGCGTTTTTAAAAGGATCCCATTTTATTGTGCTCTATGCACCCCAATTAATTTTCACCTCCATGAGGGTAGTGGGGCTCGGCAGGCCGTCTCCGAAATCCATCTCCCCAAAGAAGGGGTCTCTGGCCCCCTCGGTCTCATCCTGAACAGAAAGGCCACTGGGGACGGTGTGGGTGGCCCTGGCACAGAAGAACAGTCCACGTGCATTAAAAACATCGCTGTTTGGCGCCATTTTGAAATGTGGGTGGGGAAATCACTGTGCTGCCGGTCTCTGGCGTTAGATTCTTTATTTTTCAGACATTATTCCTGCATAACGAACTTCTGCTGAGGGTGGTAACACTTACTACCATCGTGTCCCTGAGCAGGACACTTAACCCTGAGTGTCTCCAGGGGGGGACTGTCCCTGTAACTACTCTGGATAAGGGCGTCTGGTAAACGCTGTAAATGTAAATGCTGTAATGTCTTCAATCCCAATCGTCCGAGCCGTAATGCAGCCAGTACCTGGCGTCCTCCACCAAGTCAATCGTCCTCTTCTTCTGGGAGCGGAGCAGCATGTCAATAATCTGCTGGATCTCGTCTGAAGCACAAGGCGCAGAGTGATTTGCAATGCATTGTACGTGCCACGATCAGGTGTACGGTACAGTGAAAAGAAAAGTAAGCGTCCAGCACGTTGGTTGAACTCCCGTAACAAACAGTGATCAAATATGGATTTATTGCAGAAGTCCCGTCTTTTTGTGAAACAGCAACGTGACGTGTGTAGAGAAAGAGACTCTGAGCAGCGATACAATACTGTCCTCCATTGCAGGATATTCATTATTTTACACTCAGTTCTTCTACCAACATCGCTACATTATTATCGGGGCCCCGTAATCAGAAGGTTGCCGGTTCGAATCCCGATCCACCAAGGTGCCACTGAGCAAAGTCCCCAAACACTAGTCCCCGGGCGCCTGTCCTGGTGCCCACTGCTCACCAAGGGTGACCCATTTCATCCAAAGTGTTTCACAAATGACAATCACTTCATTATTACCACTTTCACTTTTTAATCAGGATTATTTGTGGGTTTTACACTTGTTTAAGCGTGATGGTCAGTATTTATTGAATATGGGCGGGGTGACTCCTTACCCAATAGGATCTCACACTGCCGATGATAGACAAGCACGACGCCGTACTGCAGCTGCGTGGATAGGTAGAGCGAGAGGCGGGGGCGGGGCAGACCCGCCTGAGGGGGCGGGGCTCGCACCAGCACGTAATTCATGATGTCGTCGCTGTCGAATAATAAAAAGGAAAGAAGAAGCACTTTTGACGACGACGGCTGCGTCCACGTTGCGCGAATAAATGGCGAACGTTTCATTACCAGGTGCGCTGCACATTCACCTTCAGATAATCCCTCCGCTTCATCACTTTGCCCTTCGTGGCCGCCAGCCTGAGAACAAATGTACATTACTGTCTTTGGTTTAACGATATTATAGATAAATTGCTATTAAACTGTCAAAGTTATTAATTGGCTCACCATATAGTTGCGAAGCACCCATGTCGGTAGTGCAAAACGGCGGGATAATAAAACATTTTGCAATCGCAGCTGGGATCGGAAGGCAGAAATGATGCCGCTTATAAAAAGTGTTCATTTCGCCCCCCTTAGTTTCTGCGAGAAGCGCCAATAACACGACGAGTTTACGTTGCGGATAGAAGTGCGACCCAACCGCGGGATTTGCTTTCTTCTGGAAGGTTCTTGATTGGTGTTGCTGTGGAATTCCTGCTTTGGATACGGTCTTCACCAATCATCTCAGTAAAGAATCTTATTATTCATTTATTATTATTATTATTACGCCACCCTGCATCCTGGGAAATATTCATATTCTCATCACGCAGAGTGTTGCTGTCCTGCACCGACAGGGGGCGCGTTTATCCAGAGCGACTTACAGTCAGTAGTTATTTATTACGCGGCCACTTCCTTTACCGCTAGGCCACCTCTGGCCCAAGAAGGAGGTCTGTTTCTGCTCGGTATACGGTACGATTTCAAATGATGGTGACAGGCGTCATAATGGACAGTGGAACCTGCCACGCGGCGTTCAGGTGTGCAGGTAACCGGACCCCTGCTGCTGACGCAGGCCTCAACACGACACCTCACCGCAGTCCCGCTGACACGTCCTCGCCCATAACAACCCAGCAAGGGGCATCCTGAAGCCGTGAAAAATACATTTAATGAACGGAACAACTGCAATAATGAACAACACTGTTGGGATGCGTCACTCTGCTCAAATTCAGATTTTTAAGGAACAGGCTACAGATTCAATGCAATTTCATTTGGTACTAAACATTACAAACCGATGCCTAGATGAGATGGTGGTAGACCTGAAAACTTTTAGCATTGTGATGGTTTAAAAGTTCAATTTGAGAGGCTGTGAGGGTTAAAATAGTCACATAAAATCCATTGTGAAATAAATGTTCCCAATAAGAAAAAGTCTAATTAGAACTTCCATTGCTTTAGTTACTTCTGAAGAGGATCAGGGTTCTCGTGGTTTTTAAAATTTAAAAATACAATAATCTGGTGTGGCCGACCACCAAGTCTATGACATTTGTACAATAAATATGAATTTCATTTCAGCGAACGAATAGACCTCGCTTGGTGAGAGAGAGAGAGAGCTATGTTTTAATCTCTGAGCACACAGAGGGCTCCTCTGCATTTAAATGAACGAGAGGAGGATCAATCAGGGCCTTTATAGTTGTGTGCTGAGGGCTTTCGTATGCATATCTGCTGCGGGCCTGGATATGAGGAGCGCAGCTGTGTTGTCCATCCATCGCCGCCTCTCATCTCGTGGTGGCCATGGCAACCACGTTGAAGCACCGAAGGAGACTGGGAGAGCTTGCAAATGACATGTGTTGCACTGCATGTCCGAATCTGCGCAACACCGGGCAAATAAATTATGCAATGTGATGAGGAAGTAAAAAAAAAATCCCCATAAAACACCCCTCTCCCTCCAGCTCGAGTAACTCCGGGACGTAACGGAAAGGTTTATAATGCTGTCCCCATTTCCATGTCATTTGCAACTACGGCCACATACACACTTCGGTTTTGAAATTAATGTGCTGGTGCCAAATAAAAGACTATACATCTTTTTCAAGCATTCTCTGTTCTCTCTTCCCTGTCCCACCACTGTGAATAAGGTCCTAACCGAGGCGCATGATCCGAGCCGTGTGACTGCACAAGGCCCGAGTAATGCTGGAGTAGGTGCAGAGTTTATTCATGTGAAGGACGGGCAAAAGTCGAGAGGGAATGAAGTTCACCAGTGGCGCTTATCTAACTGTGTTATGCGCCACCTTCCATCCTCTAGGGTTCGAGGCACGTTTGCATGGAATTATTCGATATTGAGCGTAATAATAATTAAAAAAAAAACAGGAAAACTGGTTGTTCCACCCAGCGGGTCGCTGGGGAAATGTGCAGAGTCATGCTGGCATTGTAAACTGTGGCCTCCGGAGCGGGATTAGGAGAAGTCGCGACTTCTCGCGAGATTTCGTCTCGACTATAAATTCGCGCCATCCTGCACTTTCCCCTCAGTGTCGTACCGTGACGGCGGAGTGAAGGTAAGATCCTCAAAAAGAAACCTTACCGATTCCGGTTAATTTGACCGAAAGCACGTAATGGCGCGGTGTTAGTCGTTCGCACGGTTCCTGCTTCGCCTCAGAAGGGGAGTCCTGAAGAGTCCGTTCCGCCGCCGGACACCTGTTCTCCGGGGACGTGCGGACTGCAGCACTTTCGTTTCCCGTTCTTCCCCCCTTTTTTAAACGCGCCTTTTCCTCTCCAGCCTGTCGGGGAAGATGTCTGCTGGAAACGCTCAGATCGGGAAGGTGGCTCCGGAGTTCGTGGCCAAGGCGGTGATGCCCGACGGCCAGTTCCAGGACCTCAAGCTGTCGGACTACCGGGGTGAGTTGCGGCCGGAGCGCCTCGCCGGGCCGCGGTGCCCGTCTCTGACCGCCTCTCTGCGCCCACGCAGGGAAGTACGTGGTGCTCTTCTTCTACCCCCTGGACTTCACGTTCGTCTGTCCCACGGAGATCATCGCCTTCAGCGACGCCGCGGAGGAGTTCAGGAAGATCGGCTGCGAGGTCATCGGGGCGTCGGTGGACTCGCACTTCTGCCATCTTGCGTGGTGAGCTGCGCTCCTGTATAAAGTGGTTTTTATTCGTGTTTAAGCCCCTCACGGCACGTCACTTGTGAGCAGGATCAACACGCCACGCAAGCAGGGAGGCCTGGGTCACATGAACGTCCCCCTCGTGTCCGACACGCTGCGCTCCATCTCCAAAGACTATGGTGTCCTGAAGGAGGACGAGGGCATCGCCTACAGGTGGGTTCATTATCCACAGTAATCCGATCTATGACCGATCTACGGCGTTTTAATTCATTTATTTTTTACATATACAGAGGCCTGTTTATCATTGACGATAAAGGCATCCTGAGGCAGATCACCATTAATGACCTTCCTGTGGGCCGTTCGATAGATGAGACCCTGCGTTTGGTCCAGGCCTTTCAGTTCACCGACAAGCATGGAGAAGGTGCGCCACCGCCGCCATCACTTGTTCCCGACTCCTGAAGGCCAGAGCTGATGTAGTAGAAATGCCTCTGAATCTTTCAAATGAGCTTTTATTTTTGTAAGGTCTTCTAGATAAGAGGTGTTCGCTCCAGGAGTTCATGCAATTAAGGCATCGTTGAAATTAATTCATATTTGCTTCGAGACATTGGAGAATATTTAGCCTAACCGTTCATTACAAGGTCTTAAATATTAATCATTTTAATCCATGCAAACATGCGTTTGTAGCGCCACTGCGGTCCAGGAACGTTCCTCGCCGTGTCATTATAGAAGTAATGTAAACTTCCTGTGTGTGGGGAAATCCTGTTGATCTTTTCTTTAAACGCTTAAACACAAGCGTACCCCGCGGCGGCCGAGGAGCAGTGTGGGAAGCCCCTGTCCCGCCCCAGCCCAGATCAGGCATGTCTACTCAATCAGATCTGGATGATGCCCGGAGTCTCTGTCTGGCTAACCTGTTCTAAAATGCCCGTTTCTAATCTTGTCGGGGTTCTTGTTCCCTGCCCAGTTTGCCCAGCTGGATGGAAACCTGGAAAAGACACTATCAAGCCCGACGTCCAGAAAAGCAAAGACTTCTTCTCCAAGCAGAACTAACGCCACTCATCCTTCATACAAACCTGCCAAGACGTCTTCTCCAATCCATACGGGAAAGATCTCTTCTGCAGACAGAACTGGTCCTGGTCCTCTACACAAAACTAGGAAGACCAAGCTTTGCGGCTTAGTCTAGAGGTTGAGGTTTTAGTCCAAATAGTGAGAACTAAGTCAGTCCTGCTGTGCTTGTGAATTTCTAGAATGTGAGCATTTCGTATAGTTCAAAAACATCTATGCTGAGATGTTTCTCGGGTCTCTTGTGACTGTGACGTTATTACCGTACATGTGAGAACACTTTAACAAGCCAATAATAAAAATAAATAATAATTTTCTACCAAATGTGTCTTCAGTGAGCCATAATATGTGATTTGAGGCCTTATTTTTGTTAGTAATAATTTATCCTCTGAGAGTTTCATAGACCATGTAATTTGAATGTGAAGAGAATGGGGTTTTTTATAATTTTTTTTTGGCTTTATTTTACTGGAAACCTTAACAAGATTCCCCACAATACCCTAATAACGTATTACTTTAAAATTATAAAACAGCATAATAAAAGTACTTAACACATCTGAAGTTCTGAAAACGATCATTCGAGACGCGCATGCGCACTGGCAGCAGGCCCACTGGCGCCATTTCTGACGTAACTCGAGGTAAAATTAAAACCCACCGGGTAATAAATGAACTAATGTAGCACGTACGTGCGGATAATACCGCGTTATTATTGCTTCCTCCGCACACAGCTGACCCAGGCCCCGAGAAAAGCCCCATGGCGAGCGCGGTCAGGCCGCGACGTTCACGCCAGAGCGCCTCTGAGGTAACTCCGTCCGGGCCGAACGTCATGGCGGCGTCGAACGTCGCGTCACAACGCGCCACTTTACTTTCCACAGTGGACGGGCCTGTTCCACGGCGACAATCAGGACGCAGGAGCAGTCCGCTGGTGTTCGTGAAGCGCATGATGGCCCTGGCCACGTCCTCCATCACCTACCTGCGGGGATCTTCCCCGAAGGCGCCTACTGCTCCCGCTACCTGGAAGGGTCGCGGCCGCTCTCCCCTCACGACATTATTCCATCGGTATCGTAACGAATCGTATCGTAACGAGGCGCGACTGTTGCGTGCATTTCAGATCTCTCCGTCAAAATCTTGAAAGAAGACAGTTCGTGGCGAAGGGGCTCGCAAAATTGTGAAATGGTAGATGCCAAGCTCCGTCTCAAATCATATTTCATATTCCATATTTAAACCATATTTCACAGTTAACCTCTGCTTTATATGCCAGTCCCATTATTTATTAATGAAATCCAATTTGTTTCAGGATGATGGGCAGTTTTGATGCTTTAGACAAGTCATATGTAAGTTGGCATCTATTGAATACTTACAATCATATCAATTTTATTATACGCTCATCATACTTTTTTGCTTTTTGAACAGCTGCAAATCGTGTTTATTGGGGTACGTGGATCTGCATTTATTTGCCATTAGCTACAGTAATACAGTGTACAGTGCAGGCCTGTGGTTTAGACACCTTCCCATTCAACGTGTTTTCTTTATCTTCATGACCATTTACGTTGGTAGATTCTCACTGAAGGCATCAAAACTATGAATGAACACATGTGGAGTTCTGTACTTAACAAAAAGTGGAGACCTGACCTCCACAGTCACCGGACCTGAACCCAGTCCAGATGGTTTGGGGTGAGCTGGACCAACAAGTGCTAAACACCTCTGGGAACTCCTTCAAGACTGTTGGAGAAGCATTTCAGGTGACGACCTCTTGAAGCTCATCGAGAGAATGCCAAGAGTGTGCAAAGCAGTAACCAGAGCAAAGAAACTAGAATATAAAACATGTTTTCACTTATTTCACCTTTTTTTGTTAAGTACAGAACTCCACGTGTGTTCATTCATAGTTTTGATGCTTTCAGTGAGAATCTACCAACGTAAATGGTCATGAAGATAAAGAAAACACGTTGAATGAGAAGGTGTTCAGACTTTTGGCCTGTACTGTACATAATGTAATATTTAGTTTCTATTTAGAAATATTTTCTTGTTTTTCTAGGTATACACTGATCCAAAATCACCAAATGTGAGTTATCGATGTGACAGAACTGAGCTGCTTGGAAATGACACCAAATCGATGAGAGTATTAATACTCAACATTTGATCGTGAAGTGTGTAGTCAGAACTGCGTGGTTGTAGCGGTCGAGACGTTAATTGTTTTGCCGTGTTCGTTTTAATGGCAGCACATCATCGAGTCGTATCAGTTCAAGTTCACATATTCCGAGTCTGGGGCCGCAGATGGACATCCTCAGGTGAGACGTTTCCACCCATTTCTACTCACGTCCCACATCCTCGCAGCTCTCGTGACGTACGTTCATCTATTTGTATAACGGACCTTGTTGGTCCTGATGCAGGAATAACGATGTCGGGGTGAGAGTGACGATGGAGGATACGAAGAAGGCCTCCGTGCTCCTAATTAGGAAACTGTTCTTGCTAATGCAGAACCTCAGCGTCCTCCCCGGTGACGTCTTGCTCAACATGAAGCTGTACTACTACGATGACGGTGAGTAAACGCACGTGCACGGTGTGACACATTTGCGGCATTAACCAGACCCCCTTATCCAGAGCGACTTACAGTCAGTAGTTACGGGGACAGTCCCCCCCTGGAGACACTCAGGGTTAGTTGTCCTGCTCAGGGACATGATGGTAGTAAGTGTGGGTCTCCTGGTTCACAGTTGAGTGTGTTACCCGCTAGGC
>NC_041710.1:379733-602233 GCF_900700375.1 Denticeps clupeoides
ATCCTTGACATATCCAAGACTAATAACCACCACTGCCGCATCCCCCTGCTATTTATTATACGGAAAATAATGAGCTTTTTAAATGAAAAATTAATCAATAATACAAATGTTTAAACTGGCATTTAAAGGGTTAATAAGCTCGTGACTAGTGGTCTGACCGTCCCACCTGTCCCTGTGAGAGGAAGTTAGCCATGAGTGACCCCCTCACAGCGTTCTCCAGGTCGCTGTCCTCAAAGATGATCAGCGGAGACTTGCCACCGAGCTCCAGGGTCACCGGCTTTACCCCCGGTGGCAGCCATCGCCATGATCTGCACAAAGGGGCCAACTCAGGAAACGGCAGCTTCACAGACAACTCGGTAACCAGCTCTTTACCTTCTGTCCAGTCGCCACGCTGCCGGTGAACGACACCTTCGCCACAGAGGGATGGCGGCACAGCAGCGCTCCCGTCTGATGGCCGCCCTGTACCACGTTGTACAGCCCCTCCGGGGCCCCGGCCTGGGCGTAGATCTCCGCCAGCAACACGGCGGTCACGGGGGTCACCGGGGACGGCTTGAAGACCATCGAGTTCCCTGGGAGCAGGACAGAGACGAGGCGCTTTAACACACCGGTTCCGACCCGCTCGGGGCGCGTTTTAACGTATTCAAATCAACCTGCAATAACATTAGAGTAAATCGTGACCCCCCCACTGGGGACCACCGGATTAGAATATGGCTTTTGGTGACACTAGTAAACAATCAAATAAATAGGCGGCTGCAGCCCAGCGGGGTAAGACACCCAGAAAACGTTTGTCCCCGAGTGTCTCCCTGTCACTACTGACTGTAAGGCTGCATAAGGGCGTCTGGTCGCAGCCTAGCGGGTAACACACTCGTCTACGAACCAGAAGACCCAGGTTCAAACCCCACTTACTACCACTGTGTCCCTGAGCAGGACACTTAACCCTGAGTGTCTCCAGGGGGGGGACTGTCCCTATAACTACTGACTATGAACCAGAAGACCCAGGTTCAAACCCCACTTACTACCACTGTGTCCCTGAGCAGGACACTTAACCCTGAGTGTCTCCAGGGGGGGGGGACTGTCCCTATAACTACTGACTATGAACCAGAAGACCCAGGTTCAAACCCCACTTACTACCACTGTGTCCCTGAGCAGGACACTTAACCCTGAGTGTCTCCAGGGGGGGACTGTCCCTGTCACTACTGAGTGATAATGCTGTAAATGTAAATGGGGAAATGAATTTGCTTCCTTACCGCAGGCGAGCGCCGGCGCCGACTTCCAGGCTGCGATCTGGAAGGGGTAGTTCCACGCCCCGATCCCGGCGCACACGCCCAGCGGCTCGCGCCGCGTGTACGCGAACGAGCCCCCGGGCAGCTGCACGTGCTGGCCTGTTGGAGGCGAGGCACGATGAGCCCACGCCGTACGTACGGTCTAGGACAAGGCGCTCGTACCTGCCAGCGTCCCCGACAGGCCGGCGTAGTACTCCATGCACAGCCGGGCCGAGTCCACGTCCAGACGGGCCTCCGTGATGGACTTCCCGTTGTTCACGGCCTCCAACTCGGCGATCTCCTCCCTCCGCATCTGGACCCAGAAACTAGACCTTTCAGAGATGACCTACTACTGACAAGTATCAGAGGTGAAGTGTGCGAGGGGGGGACACCTCCACGATCCGCGCCGCGTCCAGCATCACTCTGGCCCTCTCCATTCCGGCCATCCGGCTCCAGGCGAGGAAGGCGGAGCGGGCGCTCTGCACAGCCTGGTCCACCTCCTCCGCTCCACACTGCTGCAGCCGGCACAGCACGCGTCCTGATGGAAGACGGCACGCCTGGTCAGACCGGAGCAGCGGTTCCACCACCAACGTTCAAATGGAACCGAGACCCACCGGTGGCGGGCTCGTACACGGCCTGCGTGGCCTCTGCGGCACCGAGCCCCACCCGCCCACCGCGCCAGTAGTTCAGGGGCTCTCTGATAAGCAGGGAGCCCGAGGAGGCCCTCCTGACGCCCGCCACAAGCGGGGCCCGCCGCAGGGGCGCTCCGCACAGGGCCATGCTCGGGGTGAACTTTGACCCCTGAAAAAAACAAGCAAAAAAGAACATTTACCAAATACCAAAAACTCTCGTTTGCAAACACATGATTTGCGTTTCTTTTAAATTTTTTTTTTTACCGGATTTGTTTTTGGCGTCGTCGGTTTAGACGGGTGTCATTACTCCCGCGATCCACTTCGTTCTCGGTCTCAGTGGCAACTGCCCTGCCATGTTTGTGGGCGGGGCCTCATGGAATAATCTCGCACGGTGATTGGCTGTTGTGCGATGACGCGTACCCGGAAGTAAATAGAAACTACGTACTGCGTACTAATCCTGTAGGATTTATTATTATATCATCCCCAACCCTGCACTGACACCATTTGCAGGCTCACTCGACCCTGGAAGGGGGTCCCTCTCTGTATCACTCCTTCCCAACGTTTCTTCCTTTCTTTTTTTTCTCTCTCCTAGAGTTTTTTTTTTGTGTGGAGTTTTTCCTTGTGTGCAGAAGGGTCAAGTGTGGGGGGTGTCAACTGTAGGGCCTGTCAAAGCCCATTGAGACGTACTATATGTGATTTGGGGCTATATAAGAAATAAATGTTGTTGTTGTTGTTGTTGCCCCACAAAAGTTTACCTGACTCGTTTTAAACCTGATATAAAAGTTACATGCTCATTTTGTGGACGATCACCTGATGAAAATGTGTTTATGTTTATAAGTTCTGGTCTGAACTGTTTCAATGTAATAAAAACAAAACTAAATTACATATAGTTTCTAACAAATGTCCATAAATGTAAATATTCGGACAATTTAATTTCTTTCTGGCAGATTTCAACTCTTACATTTGTTCTTCCACCTGTACGGCTATAAAAAACATACACATTTAGAATCAGGCTGGTCTCTCTATTTACCTTCGCTTCTGTCGCTCCTATATGATATTCTTCTCTCTAAATAATTGTATAAAATGTCAGTATTGCTCTTTATTTATTTGTATGCTGCCACTATGAGCACCCGGCTTCTTATTTATTCGTTCTTTTGTTCATGTCTTGCCATTGTTTTTCTTTTTTGTTGTTATCCATTTTTGTTATTATTTATTTGTGCCATTTATCCAGAGTTTAAGTGTCTATCGCTTCTGTTCCACCCCCCCCGCTGTCGCTCGAACATGCGACTACTGCGCATGTATGGCGCGCATGCGCACAGCGCGCAGCGGGCAGCATGGCCGGGGACGGGGAGGCGCGACTCGAGGACGCGGCGGAGAACGACCACGCCAGTCGGCCCTTCCTCATCGGCGTGTCCGGGGGAACGGCCAGCGGCAAGGTCAGTGCCGCTTCTAGCCGCGGACCGAGCGCGTCAGCCCGGTCCCCCCCCCGGCCAGCGCTCGTCGTCGTCGCGGATAAAGCCACCACGTGGTTTTTATTACGGGGCTCCACACTGTGCGCTGCAAATCCTGATATGGATCGGACCTGTTACCATTGCATTAATTAACACATTATTCCGTTATGATGATATGGTATAAAAATACTGTTTATCTGATGTGTAGTAGTGTTAAATTCATTGTTTATTTTTTGTAATGGCCGAAATTATTAGAACCTCACTCACAATCGATAAAAAAAGTTTATAACAGTGTCGAAACATTTAATACTAGGTGGAGACTGAATGGTTGACATTTAAAAAGACCTAATCTCCTTATCCTTATTTGTAAGGTATTAGAATTAGGATAGAATCACGTCTGCTTGTGCACAAATATCAGACGACATACATAAAGTAATTCTTTTTCTTTAAAAATGAAATAAAATGCCGTGTTCGTACGGTCACTGGAAGCTGACTGGTTGCTTCGCGTCTTTTCTGATGCCAGTCGTCAGTGTGCGAGAAGATCATGGAGCTGCTGGGCCAGAATAAGATCGACCACCGCCAGCGGCAAGTCGTGATTCTCAGCCAAGACAGTTTCTACATGGAGCTGACCCCAGAGCAGAAGGCCAAAGCCGTCAAGGGCCAGTTCAACTTCGACCACCCAGGTGAAAGTGACGTGATTGTCATTGCGAAGCACAGCACACGGTGATGCAGTGAAACGTGTCCTCTGTATTTAACACGTCACCCTTGGTGAGCAGTGGGCACCATGACAGGAGCCCGGGGAGCAGCGTGTGGGGACGGGACCTTCATCTCGGTATTCGAACCGGCAACCTTTTCATTCCTTAACCGCTAGGCCACCACTGCCCCCAAAATCAGATTATACCATGCGCCTCTGGGACGGCCATCCTGTCACCCGGCTCTCCTGTCCACGGCGCCGCGTGACCATGACAAGATTCAGGTTGATGAACGATGTCCTCGTGAAGGGAGCGCGGCCACGGCAGCCGACAGGTTCTTTTTGGACGATTGACCGGAGCTTGAAAATTTCTCGCCAGTAATCCAGTTCGGTGCCGTATGACGTAACGCTAGATGCAGCTAGAAAGCCGCAGAATGGTGGAAGGCGGAGTCGAGGGCGCAACTTCTCCTTCCCAGCTGATGGGATTTGTGCCGCTGGTTACTTTACTTTACTTTACTTTACTTTACTTTGCAGACGCTTTTATCCAAAGCGACTTACAAGAGGACGACACCAGCAATTCTCGTTCAGTCTCTATAGATTTGAGTTTTGAGTGCTGCACGATTAATCTAATCGCAATCGTAATCGCGATGTCAGTCTGTGCGATTACATGAACGCAAAAAGCTGAGATTTAAATGATTAGTACATGGCAACATATCCGATCCATTCTCTCATCCTCAAAGTTTGCGAGATGACTGAAGTATCACTTCAGTCGGATGTGACATATTTGGTCACATGACTTTTGATTCGGAGACATATGGTTAGACGGCGCATGACGCGCTGCATCGTACGTCAACGTCGCCGCCATATTGCGAGAGGCGCTGCTGTGGAGTGAAGCATATACATGTCTATGGAGAGAAGTGCATAAAAAAATGCCTCACTCTTGTGCTGCTTGGGGCTGTACAAACCGCTGTACGCTCCAAACCAGATCCCGGGGGTTATATTTCATAGGTAAGGCTGGACAATTGGTTTGAATATATTTGGCCATTATAAAATCCCGTTTTATAAGTCTTAACCTTAGCTAAGCTAGGCTAAGCTAGCGAAGCTATGTATTCCTGTGTTCAAGTCAGCCTCCAAACAACGTTTTGGTTAAACGTAAGAACTATAATACGGGATTTTATAATGGCCAAATATAATCAAAATAGTTGTTTAGCCTTACCAGGGTTTGTCGTTCGACAGTAATGTAAAGAGTTTTTTGTGATTTATTTAATTTTGTAGAATATTGTATTTTGAAAGCACTGGGCATTTCAAGTTGTTATAATTGTATGTTTCACTTTGAAATGAAACATTTCACTATTTGTAATTTTATGCGACTTTTCATTGATATACAAGCAAGTGTCCTTTATCATATCGCAATCGCATAACGCAATATTGATCTCAATAATTGCAATATGTCTTTTTCCCCAAATCATGCAGCCCTAAAATAAATAAATAAATAATAAACATATATAGTGTGATTGTGTGTGTGTGTTGGATTCGTCTGAAATACTTTTTGAACAAGAGGGTTTTCAGCTGCTTCTTAAAGGTGGAAGTAGTCTCGGCTAGTCGAATGGAGCAGGACAAGTTGTCCCACCAGCCAGGGACAACAACAGAGAACAGAGTTGACTGGGACCGGAGACCCCGTGAAGAGGGAATTTTCAGTCTGGTTTCGGTGTGCAGATCTGAGAGTGCGTGCAGGAGTGTATCTGGCTAGTAGTGTGTTGGTGTAAGAGGGAGAACTTCCATTTACAGCCCTGTAGGCAGCATCATGGATTTAAACTGGATGTGAGCAGCTACCGGGAGCCGGTGGAGAGACGTGAGAAGAGGTGGGACGTGGGGGTGGTTCGGCTGGTTGAAGATGGAGTTTCCAACTCCACAGAGAAACGGTGTCAATCTTGTTATTTTGCTTTCTATCTTAATAAAGTGTTGGTCTTATCTCTGGTTCATCTTCAGGTCCACATCAGGCGTGTTTAATCTCGTTTTACTAACTCACGGCCCGGTTTGTGTTTCTTGCATGGACGCGTCCAGACGCTTTTGACAATGAGCTGATCAGAAAGACGCTGCAGGACATCATTGAGGGACGAGCCGTGCGGATCCCCGTCTACGACTTCATCAACCACTGCAGGTACGCCGCACACCGCAGACGTTTCCACCCGCCGGGTCGCGGGACGCCGCCTCATGTCCTCGCCGCCGCCTTGCAGGAGGGACGAGTCCGTCACGCTGTACCCGGCCGACGTGGTCCTCTTCGAGGGCATCCTCATGTTCTACCACCAGGAGATCCGAGACCTGTTCCAGATGAAGCTGTTCGTGGACACGGACGCCGACACGCGTCTCTCTCGCAGAGGTGAGGCGGCGCGCCGCGGGCCGGGAGGGACGTGCGCCGTCCCGCCGTGACGTCTCTGTCTTTGTCCCTGCAGTGCTGAGGGACATCGGCGAGCGCGGCAGGGACCTGGAGCAGGTCCTGACCCAGTACATCACCTTCGTGAAACCCGCTTTTGAAGAGTTCTGCCTGCCCGTAAGTCCTGTCTGCATGTCCAGATGTCCAGACTGATGTACCGTCCCTCACCGACACGTCTTCCGTCCCCAGACCAAGAAGTACGCCGACGTCATCATCCCGCGCGGGGCGGACAACATGGGTAATGGGCGCGGCGCTGGCGTCTGCTGTAGCGTGTCGGTGCGCGTGGTCACGTGACTCCTGCTCTGTCCACAGTGGCCATAAACCTGATCGTCCAGCACATACAGGACCTGCTGAGCGGCGGCTGCAGCAAGCGGCAGAACGTCCAGCCCCCGGCGCCGCCACGGAGACGCCGGCCCTCCGAGTCCAGCAGGCCCCACTGACCGGGGCCCCGAAATAACGCACAGTCGCTAGAACAGTAGCCACGTTGGGTTTATAGAAATGTATATTTATACCGGCGAGCGTAGTGATCAGTATTATTCTGCTTTATACGGTCCATGTTTTAATATTCGGAACGGAACCATCAGGTATTTCTCACTTCAACGTGTTCGTACCCACTCGAAGGGTTTTAATCGTCGTCTTATTTCAGAAATCGTGAATGCTTGCAGGAAGTATTGGGCAAGACTACGTTTTATCGAATGATGAATTATTATTATTTTTTTAATTACTTTCTGTATGCTGCTGTAAATCAGAGTTTACTGTATTTCTGGAAAAGATCTCCTTCTGTACTGTGCATCTCAGGGATTGTCCTAGACAATAATTTCAGGTTCTACTGATATAATACAAAACAATGTTTTATACCCTGTTTTGTATTAAAAAAAACTTAAACGTTGTTCAGGGTGTTCTAGAAATAAATATCTTTTGATATTACATCTTGGTCTTTTTCATTGCGATTGTACATAAACGAGTAGAGAAATAAAAAGGCACCTAAATAGCACAGAGATGTTGGTGTCGGTGTCTCCCAACTCTCTCCTACAGGTAACGGTCTACAGATGGAGAACAGGCGAGGACCTCGATCATATCAGGATACGATCATATCACGATATATTGTGATGCTGCACATGTTGCGATATTCTACAGTGAAAACAGCTGATGTACAAGATGACGCGTGGATGACGTTAATAGTTCAGCCAAACCGACGTAACTCGGAACCGAATTTGTATACGTCGATACAGGTGTTTGACGTCCCTGTGGCCATACAATATCACCAGGTAAAATATTGCGGTATATTGCTGTGTCGATATTTTCTAACACCCCTGGAGAACAATATTGTATTGCTGCTCAGAGTCTTTCTCTACACACCTCAAGTTGCTGTTTCATGGAAAGATTGTAGATTCAAGATTTTTTATTTATTTAGACTAGATTCAACTTTATTGCTATTACACAAGTACGGGGCAGCGAAATGCAGTTTTGGTGCAATAAGCAGCAAGTGCAGGATAAAGGTCAAATAAGTTATGGGTATACATAAGGTGAAATGTACAGGAAGAGACTGGATAATATTTACAGATGGATAAACAGTAGTATGTAGTAATATACAGTTAGTATTAACTATAAATATGAACAAAAAGTGAATAATCAGAAATTTCTGCAGGGACATTACAGTGGGCGGGTTTAAAAATAGTGGCAGTAGTACAACTCGCAGTGAAATGCAAAAGGAGGAAATTCTGCAGCCATCGTTTTAGGCAAGTCGAGATTCGACCAAGTTTCCCCCAGCTTTGCGTGGGTCCTAATTCGCACCGCCCTGCGCGTCCGGCAGGGGGCGCACACACGGCCGGTCGCCACTGCGCATGCGCGCGTTCCACGCTAACCGCGGCTTGTTCCACGATGGTGGTGAGTGGGGTCGTGCCGCGGATGGGGAACGCCGCTTTCTTTTTGAACCCGCCCTGTGTAACGTCCCCCCGGTGTCCCTGCAGAAATTTGCGCTTCACTTCAAGGCCACGCTGGAGAACGTCACCAACGTGCGGCCGCTTGGCGACGACTTCCGCTGGTTTTTGAAGGTAAGCGCGCCACTATGCGCTGCTGCGAACGGTTATAAATCGATATAAACGCGGATATATACGGTCCTCTGGGTCGAAATCGGCTTTTATTCTTCTGTCTCTCTGCTCAGCTCAAGTGTGGAAACTGCGGGGAGGTTTCGGACAAATGGCAGTACGTGACGCCGATGGTGAGGACACGCTGATCTGGGAAGTAATAACGTGAAAAGCGGCGCCTGCCAAATGCCATATATGTAAATGTAAATGTAAGAAGACGCGAAGTGCGCATGTGCGGCGGTCTGGTGCATAGAGCTATAATACTCGGACCCCTCTGAGTTAAACATTTTACAGCATTTACCAGACGTCCTTATCCAGAGTAGTTACAGGGACAGTCCCCCCCCCCGGAGACACTCAGGGTTAAGTGTCTTACTCAGGGACGCGATGGGGTTTGAACCTGGCTCTTCTGGTTCATAGGCGAGTGTGTTACACACTAGGCCACTACCACCCCATATATACAACTTTTATGGTAGTAAGTGAGGTTTTAGTGATTTGTATTATGTTATATTTATGTGACTGGGTTCAGACATGAGTTTGATGGATCTTCTGCAGGACAGCGTGCCGCTGAAAGGAGGCCGGGGCAGCGCCAGCATGGTCCAGAAATGCAAGCTGTGCTCTCGGGAAAACTCCATAGGTAGGCTTCCGTGGTGACGCGCGCCGTTCCGCCGGCTGCGCGGACCTCCTAACGCCTGTCCCATGCGTCCGCAGATATCCTGAAGGACACGGTCACGCCGTATAACGTGAGTTGAGGCGCGGCAGCGATGCTCTCGCCTTCCCGCCCGTGCACTTTGCACACTGACCCCTCGGCTGTGTTGCTTCTGTGATTCCGAAGGCCGAGGACAGTGAGAAGTTCAAGCCCATGGTGCAGTTCGAATGCCGAGGCCTGGAACCTGTGGACTTCCAGCCGCAGGTAATGAATGGACCTGGGGAGGAAAGTGGTGGTGTTTTTTGCTGAATTGATTTGCAATGTGCAAAACGGTTTTATTCGACCATAGTAGGGCTGCAACTATCGAATATTTTTGGAATCGAGTAATCTGTCGATTTATTTTCATCGGATAAATCATACTTTTTTTTTAATCAATAGTGTGTTATGCAACATCAAAATCCTCTTAAAATGAGCAAGCAATTGGCTGTTATTCCTCACAAAAAAAGTTATCAACTCAACACTTTTATTGGATCAAAGCTTAAAACTAAGGCCATTTAATCAACCTTTCTGTGAAACATTCATGACGTACGTGGGGCAGTGGTGTCCTAGCGGTTAAGGAAGCGGCCCTGTAATCAGAAGGTTGCCGGTTCGAATCCCGATCCGCCAAGGTGCCACTGAGGTGCCACTGAGCAAAGCACCGTCCCCACACGCTGCTCCCCGGGCGCCTGTCATGGTGCCCACTGCTCACTCAGGGTGATGGTTAAATACCGAGGACAAATTTCACTGTGTGTGCTGTGCTGCTGTGTATCACATGTGACAATCACTTCACTTTTTTCACTTTTTTTTTTTTTTACGTGAAAAAAAATCTGAAATTCACAAACATAGGTTAGCCTATTTGTCTTTAGTTTAAATTTAATATAAAATGGCAAAAAGGGGTGTTATAGCCTGTTATAGCCCATATGAGAATAAAAAAAATATATATATATAAAGGTACAAAATAGTAAGACGAAAATATAAATCAACAATTCAAGTATTACTAATAATGCAACTTAAACAATACAGTTCAGTTTCCAGTTGCATCCAGATGAGGTAGGTAGGCAGAACGTTTGTCTTTGTGCAATGTTATGTGCAAAATAGAAAGAATTTGTCTTAGTGCATGTGTGTGCAATGCATGTGCAAGTGGTTGTTACAATGCAAAAAGGTCATGGTGATGTACTGTGGGGAAATGCAAAAAAAACAAATGCTATAAACTTGCCCAAAAGTAAATCTATGTGCTAATGAATGTAAAACGAGTAGCAATTACTTTTCCGATGGATTTTGGAAAAAGCGGCCATTCAGTTTTCCTCTGACTGGTCCGAGGGTGCTAGTAGCCTAGTGCCTAGTAAATAAAATAAGAGCGTCTGATTAATGTCATGAAGTAAAATGTCCACAGCAATGGGGTCTCGCATCTTTGGACAGGAATGTATGAACAACCATATTTTGCTCTCCATTCATTTGTCCAAAATGTTGATCTGCTGAATCCGACAGGCTGGGTTTGCGGCAGAAGGCGCAGAATCCGGCACGAAGTTTCCTGAGGTCAACCTCTTGGAGAAAGTGAGTGGCTGAATCTGTTCTGCTTGTTGGTGTGTCAACAGAATTGTACCTCCTGGTCGCTGTTTTTAGTTAGAATTGTCACGTTTCGTTCCAGGACTGGACCGACTATGATGAGAACGCCAGCGAGTCGGTGGGCATCTATGAGGTCACACACCAGTTCGTTAAATGTTGACCCCAGAGGCCCGGCTGTTCTGCTCGAGTTGCAGAGGTCTTCTGTGGGTCATGTTTGGGTCATATCAGTCTGAACATCCAACCCACAAATAAAATATGGTTTTGTTCCACCTGTTAAATTGTTTAAATGCATTTTTTTCCCCAGTTTTTCTGTTGCATGAAATGTGATTATTTCAATTGTTCCAAAATGTTCCACTTGAGGTTCCTATATTTCATAGATATTTGTCTAATCTGCAACATATTTTACCATCTCTATTGAATACTTTCTGTATCTTTGAACATTTATTAAATGCATTATGGTCAAATAACTTCATAATTTTTTGCAAATGGTGTAACAGTGAAGGTCACCAATGCCTAAAAGCAATAGTCTACCGATGGAGAACAATATTGTATTGTTGTCTCTTTCTCTAGGAGATCATTATTTTACGGAGTTTGGAGAGACACTATGGTCGTAAGTGGGGTTTGAACCTGGGTCTTCTGGTTCATAGACGAGTGTATTAACCCACTAGGCTACTACCTCCCACCCTACACTATTAACACTTTCACATTGTTTTTTTTGTTTTTTTTGCAAGAGCTGAACGTCCCATCGCTAGCGTCATTGTCATTGTGAAGCAACGTCCTCTGTTTTTAACCCTTGGTGACAGTGGGCACCATGACAGGCGCCCGGGGAGCAGTGTGTGGGGACCGTGCCTTGCTATTCATGCTGCTCCATTAACTACATTTACAGCATCTACCAGACGCCTCTATCCAGAGCGACTTACAATTAGTAGTTACAGGGACAGTCCCCCACTGGAGACACTTAGTCTCTTGCTCAGGTAGTAACACAACGGTAGTAAGTGGGCACTTTAGCGGACCAACCTTCTTTAGAAGATTCTACGCGAGCCTCAGACTCGCGTAGAATAAGCGGAACTGGCAACACGGGCCTGTGCCGCGCCTGCGCAGTAGAAGCGCGACCGGACGCCCAGGCAGCGCCGTCGCCCTGCGCCCTCCCGGACACGGCGGTGGCGTCTCAGCGGGGAACATGGCACCAGCGCACAGCCGAGTGTTTGTGGTTGGAGTTGGCATGACCAAGGTACGCAAACTCGAATCCCGCAGAATGGACGCCGGCGGCGGCCGGAGAGAACTCGGCTGTTAACGCGCCGGGGCGTCGTGCAGCCGGACAGAAATTAAAACAGAAGTCATCTTCTGACGGGACGTTAATATTTCAACTTTGAACTTTATCATCATCGTCGCAGCTAGTTGCATGCACACCGAGGTTATGCAGTTTACGCACAGTGTGAATATGACTACGTACACACAAACATATGCAAATATTCCTCCCGCTGAAGGACTTTACCTTTTATGTAATTTACCGAGTTTTTGGTAAATTGTCTGCATTTGGCGTTTATTTAATTTACCGAGTTTTTGTAAATTGGCTGCATTTGGCGTTTATTTAATTTTTGCTAAAGTTTTGCTAAATCGGCGCAAAGCCTATTTCCGCCTGCGATGTAAAACGTGAAACAATGAGACTGTATTCGATATATTTGTACAATATTGACCTATTCTGCGACTTCGTGTGACTAATTCAAAGTCCAGGTTCTTATTTACGTTGTTAGTAGGTGACGGTTCACAGGCGCCGCGCCCCCTTCTGGTCAGGAGGATAAATAACAGTTTAAAAAAATGAAAAAGTGAAGTGAAGTGATTGTCACATGTGATGCACAGCACATGGTGCACACAGTGAAATGTGTCCTCTGCATTTAACCATCACCCTGAGTGAGCAGTGGGCACCATGACAGGCGCCCGGGGAGCAGTGTGTGGGGACGGTGCTTTGCTCAGTGGCACCTCAGTGGCACCTTGGCAGATCGGGATTCGAACCGGCAACCTTCTGACTCCGGGGCGGTTTATTTAAACGCTAGGCCATCACTGCCCCTTGGGTGCGTTTGTCTATGTAGTTCAATGTTGTTCAACTTTATAAATGTATAAATAGACCATGTGTCCATTCCTACTCACTGAAGGTGCATGTGCAATAAGGTTTCTACTTCACACTTTAATGTAAATTTTGTATTAGATTTGTATTAAATTAGTATATGGCTTTTACACACAGTATTCAAGATACCTCTCTGGCTGAGGGATGGCACCTAATGTCGTTGTACCTGTTGCAATGACAATAAAGATATTCTGATTGTGATTCTGATTGTGTTGTAGAGACACGCCCAGCTTTGTGTGTGTGTGTGTGTGTGTGTGTTGCGTAATAAATGAAGTGGATCTTTTTTTCAGTTTGAGAAGCCGGGGGCAAGAGATGCAGATTACCCTGACATGGCGAAAGAAGCAGGTACAGTAAGTTGGTGAGAGGTCACCCGTGTGTAATTTACCCGTCCTGAAGCAGTTCCATGACTTGCTGAGTTCAACAGGACACACTGATAGTTTTGATTGCATTTATCTCAGGTGAAAGGGCCCTTGCAGATGCTGGAATCCCTTACTCTGCTATTAAACAAGCATGTGTGGGATATGTGTATGGTAGGTGCATTCAATAATTCCAACTTTTCATAAGCTTAGTAGTGAAATGACAATAACACCATTCTAGATCTGGAGTCACCACCAGTCCTGCACAGCTTAGATCTTTCCATGGTCCACCACACCTCATTCAACCCAAGAACTTGGACATAATGAGTACAGAAGTTGAATCAGGCGTGCTAAATGGAGGTTAACGTTACATCATTTCATATTGGTCCCCTAATTCTGTATCTGAAGTCTCTTGCTGAAATTCAGACTCGGTGCAGAATTACAGCCACTTTGAGATTTCCCAGGGCGCGCCGTTTCACCATCTGTAGCTAATGAGGAGGAGAGAGGCGGGACCAGGAGGAGAGCGGCCAATAGAAGTTGAGGGAACATTCGGGGAAATGACGTCATCAACACCATCCACCAACCACAATGTTTGGTACAGACAGGAAGTTGTGTTGACATTTTTTCAGAAAAAAATGTAATGAAAACAGAATGTTTTAGGGGCGGGGCATAGGAGGTAACCTTTCCCCTTATGATGTCATAAGGGGGACAAATTCCAGATCCGACCGTCTGAGCTGCCGCTTTTTGAACGGTGAAGTAAAATGAACCAAACGCTCTTCACACCGACCGCCATTTCTGCAGGACCATAGACAGGCTGGGGGAACTCGAATTACATTTACAGCATTTAATTCATTTAATGTTAAATAAATTCACAAAGTTACATTTTCATAATAGAGGGACCTTTAAAACATTTTTCCGTCTCCAGGTGATTCCACCTGTGGACAGAGGGCTATCTACCACAGCTTGGGCCTGACCGGGATCCCCATCGTCAACGTGAACAACAACTGCTCCACCGGCTCCACGGCACTTTTCATGGCTCGCCAGCTGGTACAGGGAGGTGAGGAGATCTGGAGTCCTCTGGTCTTTGGTGTCCTTCTGTGATGGTTCTTATGTTTCAGGACGACATGAAGAAGCAGAATGCTGACCTGATGTGACTCGGTACAAGTGCTGAGGACGCTCTCAGGAACCTATTTAATAAAATGCTGTATATGTAAATAGTTTTTACATGTGTACGCACTTTGGCACGATTCAGATGATTTAAGTTCAGAATATACAGTCTTCTCGCAATTGTTTTAACTGCGTACAAATTATGATTGAAAATGTTCTACAATGTTCTATGTTAAATATTTTATAATGAAAAAGAGCTTAAAACAATACAAATAACACAACAAATGCTTTAAATGCTAAACAAACCTGTAATAAATGAAAAGCTTCTGTAAATGGAGCATCAGGCTTGAAGTGGGGCTTTGGGACAGAAGGCCGCAACTCGCCCGATGTCACCGTTTTTGATGCTGGGAACCTGCTGGATTTCTGGAATAGCCCAGCGAGGAGATACGCAGGAACAAGCCTTCAGTCCTTCAGACGCTGCACACTTCCGTCCACCATTAATTTGATATGGAATTTTTTGGTGATTTGTGGTGCTATTGTAGGTCTGGCTGACTGTGTCCTCGCCCTGGGCTTTGAGAAGATGGACAGGGGGTCCCTGTCTTCCAAGGTATGAGCAGAAGTTGCTTAATGCCATGCAGCCAGCTCTGAGTGTCTCTGCTCTCACGGGTGCCTGATTGTTTTGGGTGAAGTACATGGACCGAACCAACCCCATGGACAAGCACATGGAGGTCATGATCAACCGGTACGGGCTGGCAGCGGCACCAGCAGCGCCCCAGATGTTCGGCAACGCTGGCAGGGAGCACATGGAGAGATATGGTAGGCTGTCAGGGACAAGAACGTCATTTCTAAATCTTCTTCAGGGAGGACATGATGACAATTTCTCCAGAATCCAAAATGATTATTTAGCAGAAAATGAGGAACAGTTAAAAGTGCTTTTCTTGGGCGATGGTCCCTTCGTGTGGTGTTTCTCAAAGAATTTGTCGGGTGGGAGACACATCCTGGATTTAGATGAGACATCTTGACTGATGGCCCCCCTCAAAAAGTTAAAAGCTTCTGGGATCTTACTCTGGGATTATCAGTGTTGTATGTATGTATGTGGAAGGTTGAATTAACGTTCGGCTCGTTTCCAGGCACTAAACCGGAGCACTTTGCCAAAATCGCCTGGAAGAACCACAAGCACTCCACCAACAACCCGTACGTCTTCTGGGCCGCTCGCATGTTTTATGGCTCGTGACGTTTCAGATGGTACGAGGTGCGTTTCTGCTGTCTTCCAGCTACTCTCAGTTCCGCGATGAATACAGCCTGGATCAGGTTCTCGGCTCCAGGAGAGTCTTCCAGTTCCTCACCCTTCTGCAGTGCTGGTATGGCGCGTCCGCATTGGGTTTTCTGGCGAGAAACGGGTGCAGATTGAAATTCTACACAACTTTCCGTGCGCAGCCCCACATCCGACGGAGCTGGAGCGGCCATCTTGGCCAGCGAGGACTTTGTAAGGCGCTATGGCCTGGAGGACAAAGCGGTGGAGATCATCGCTCAGGAGATGGTTACTGACCTCTCCTCAACCTTCGAGGAGAACAGCTGCATAAAAATGGTGAGCCGCCATTCCCAGGCGCCACCTCCGCTGAACTTTGCGTCGCATTATCAGCTTCCATTATCTGGCGGTTGAGGTAAGAGCTGTTCATGGCTGATCTTCTGCACAGGTGGGGTATGACATGACCCGAGTGGCGGCCCAAAAATGCTTCCAGAAGGCTGGACTGAGTCCGTCGGACGTCAACGTCATCGAGCTGCACGACTGCTTCTCAGCCAATGAGCTGATTACGTACGAAGCGCTTGGACTTTGTCCAGAGGGTCAGTGCGACTCCATCATTTGCTCTTCGCTGTCCTCCGTAGCCACATTTCATGCAGACACATGCACTGCTTTCCAAATCAATATTCAAATTACTAATCAAATTATGTGCAAATGACCGTGAACACAAGTCTGAAGTAGTCAACTGTTAGAGAATGAACATTTTTATTATTTTGCACTACAGACTTTCAAAACATTTTATAACTTGTAATAAACTGGAAGTTTTTTTGCGGCATTAGGAGGTCAAATTTATTGAAATCAAACGCTATTTCAATCGAAAAACATCAGCGAACACGACAGTTTGAAAATGAGTCTTGGTGTGTTTCTGCTTCTGAGGGTTGGTCGGTGGTTGAATAGAAGGTTCGTGCATGCCTGCAAGCCTCTGGAGGACCTACACCTTGACGTTCGGGGGTCTCCAGAAGCATCAGCAGCTGACTGCTGCTTTGTAACGGCATTTTAGCAGCTGCTCTGTTAATCCGATGTGTTCATCTGGCAGAAACTTCCTCGTTCCGGATCTATATCTTAACAGTATGGTCATAAAACTCAGGGTTTTCATACCTTGTCCAAGGCGTTAGTTTTTACTTTATTTCAACTCACCTGGCAAACTTAATGGCCGCAGGTTTCTGTGACCATGACCAGAAGAGCCCTGAGACACAATATAATCAATGAGTTTAAATGTGAAAAACAATCGTATAGATTTGCGTAATAATTTGGAACGTGGTGTAGAGGACGTCCATCAAGTGACACATATTTACATTTACAGCATTTATCAGACGCCCGTATCCAGAGCGACTTACAGTCAGTTGGTACAGGGACAGTCCCCCCCTGGAGACACTCAGGGTTGAGTTTTGTAAACTCAAAATCTATAGAAACCTAATGAGAATTGCTGGTGTCGTCCTCTTGTAAGTCGCTTTGGAGTAAAGTAAAGTAAAGTAATATTCAAAATGTGGACTGGATGAAGATGCATTCATCACAGCAGCAATATTTCAGTCAAATTTGGAATTTATTTTAAGGACCGTGCTTTTTGTCAATAATTCTTGTCGTTAATTATGTTACTTAGCCGATATTTAAAGGGTTCTGTTATCGAAGGAAACATGATCTTATTCGGATGTTATGCTGTGCTATTTGCTCACATGGAGAAGACCTCAACAGGTTCACGGTTAAACATAAGATTAAAAAATTCTATCAACAAAACTCATAAGCAGCTTTGGCCATTTCTGTATATCCTGCCCTCTGACATATTTTGACATCTGTGCCAATAATTTGAAAGGTTTTGTGTAAAACCATCGTTTCATAACTAGTGAGCATCTTGAATTTAGAAAGCCAGCCACGCCTCTACGCTCGAAATCTCGTCCAGATGATAAGGGTGGACGGTTTCCTTCCCAGGTCCATGATTATTGGAATGTCTAAACTCAGCGTTGCTTGCGGCAGAAATGTGAAGTTTTTCCTGTCCGGTTTAATGCGGCGCTGTGGTCGTGATCGAGAAAAACGATTGGCTGCCGTTCCTGTGCTCCCTGCACGTCAGACACACCCACCTTCAAGCGCCGATGCAACGTGTAGCTGCTTTAATATAATGACTCAATTGCAAAATGTACCATTTTTTGTCATTGGGTGGCTTCTAATTTAGTGTTAAAAACTAAAATGTCAGGATTGTGAGAAATGTGGAGGACCTGTATTGTCCCGCACGTCTAAACAGGTTTTTGAACCTTTTGTCCTCCGTTCCCAGGTAAGGCTGGAGAGCTGATTGACCTGGGACACAACACCTATGGAGGGAAGTGGGTGGTGAACCCCAGCGGAGGCCTGATCTCTAAAGGACATCCGCTTGGTGCCACAGGTAGGCGTTCTCGCTCGTTCGCAGATAAACCAGCATTCCCAACTCAGAAGAATTGTCTGTGTCCAGACACGGCCACCAGGGGTCAGTACAGCGCAGCTCTGGTCACTCCTGGTAAAAGCCGGCGATATTTTTATTCATCTGTTCGTCATTAGGGCCGACGCGTGGAGGGCGGGGCCGCTAGTCCAGAGAGAATTCGCCTCATGTCGTGACGGTGGACCTACGGCTTAATCACGGCAGGGGCTTCGGCCATCTGAAAGCGTTTCTGCAACCGTGTCGTAGATCAATATTGCACGAGGTAGCTGCTAAATCCTTGTTCGTCTGTCCGTACACGGGGGAAATTCCAGACTTCAGTAATTCGTTTTCTCCTCCACGCGCACGAGCTGCACCAAGCGGGGGTTCGAAGCGACGCGTTCCAGAAAGCAGCAGGGTGAAAGATGCGCCGCTGACCTGCAGGGAAGGTCTTTACTGTTAAGTCTCTGATCCCATTGCCATAATGTCCACAGCAAAAAGCCCATTAGGCAAACAGGATAAAATGCTTTAGTGCTTTGGAAGCGCGGAGGAGATGGCCCTCCTCGGGTTAGTGGATGGTGAGGTGAGAGGACCACAGGCTCTGAAGAAAGGGCTACGTTGGTAAAACAAACCAAAAAATGGAACTAAATTAGTCCTCATAGAATGCTGAATTTATGTTTTTTTTTTTTTTTTTAAATGTGCAAAAAGTCCTTGTGTTTGTTCATGTAAAAGATCCTTTTATGTCATTCATGCACATGTGGTGCTTACCAGATTAACACTGTGTACATCACACCATATAATAAATGCAAGAATTACAGCTTTAAATGTTCATTGACCAGCATGGCAAGAAAAGAGATTATTTCTTAAATTATGGAGGATACAGCTAAGCACCACTCGGAAGTCTGAGACCGGAAAATGAGGAATGAAGGGAGTGGCACTAATCACACGGGGTCCTGAACTAGATATTAAAATTCAAATGAAGGGCCCAGTAGAATAAGTCTTAAAAGAAGACACTGACTTCAAAAATAATATGGCCTTGCATGTCCAGTTGATGAGGAACGACACCAGGAAAATTACAGTACGGATTCTGCACATCCAGACCTAATAAATATGAATACAAATGCCAGAATATATTATGAATGCATAAACGGGCATCTTGTGAAGATCTGTTAACTACCGTAAATTTCAGACTGTAGAGCGCTCCTATGTAGGCCACGGCTAGAAATTTTAGATAAATATTATAATATATAATATAATATAATATATAATACAGGAAAATGCCGGGAATATCCAAAACTACATAGATATCTTTTTTTTTCAGAACAGTGCTTGTAAGGGTACTAAAGTTCTCTTCTTCAGTATCGGTATTGAACAGCCTGAAGGTATATTACTTTGTCACGCACCTTCTCTGCAAACAGGAACAGCGGGAAAAGCAAACATCATTGATCAGAATCGCCATCGTCCTCTCGTGCTCTCGAGCTCGATTCCCTTCTTCCACAGCCAGGCTGAGTGCTTTTAACCTGAAAGTCGCATCATGTGCATTTCTTCCTGTCTTTCCCATGATGAAGGTCTGTGCACGAAGCCCAAAATGGCTGATCTGAAGAATTAAGTGTGAGTTTGCTGAACGCGCTTCGTTGGTCCAGTGTGACCTGTTGGGTAATTTCATTGGTCTGATATGACGAGGTTAAATGCGTTTACGTCTAGAAGAATCTATAAATAGATTTTCCTTCCCCTCTAGTATTGAAAATAGCCTAGAGTACCACCCTTAGTATTGATATCAAGCTTGAAATGTCAGTATCGTGACCAGCCTCACTTTCACCTTCACGCCTACCTCTGTTTATTAAATTGCACTTTTTTTGCTAATTGGACTTAAAGAGCAATAAAGATGTTCTGAAATGTTTTTATGTATGTATATGTAAATTCAAAATAATAGTTTTTCCCAGCCCTAATCTGCATGCCTTTATTATTACTGTATTGTTTGTGTGATGCCAACTTTCTACATTATCTTGTGCCTTTTTTGTCTTTTTTTTTTTTTTTTTTTGTCAATGAGATATTTCAAGGACAACAAAAAAACTGACATTAAAACACAAAACTATAAGAATCCTTAATCTCCCTGGCAACCTTGTGCAGCTCCACAGCCTTTTGTGGCTTGTATGTACCGTCCTTGTCAGTAAATTGGACTTTTAGGCGGATTGAAATTTGATTTGTTCTTTTTTTAATTATTTTAAAATTAATCTCTACATTAATCACAGTATTATATTAATCGCTGTTTGCATAGTCATTATAATCCCGTAACCTTAATTCACATTTTTTGTTTGGGTTTGTAGAGTACGGATCACCCCAAGGCTTCTGTAGAACAATTAGAACTTGAACCGACGCCTCTGACAGAACTGATCCTGCACATCGACACTCTATTATTCTGTATTCCGTGTCACATTCCCATCAGCCCTCGGAGCGGCTTGGACTCACGCCGCCCTGTTAAAGCAGCGAGGCGAAATATTATGACTAAAAGCTGCCTGGATGTATTTTACGGCCAATTATCATTATGGATGCGGCTGGTGTAGAGCAGCAGGATTGATTTCCCACATCACCAGTCAGGGTGGGTGTATAATCAGTCAGGTGCTGGCGTTCTCTTATTCTATATTCCATTCTGTCATACATCAGGCAATCATGGGACAAACTGTCATGTGTTTAAAAGGTTAATTGGTAAAGATTTACACGTTTTTTCATTGACTAAGATGGAATGAGCGTCGAAAAAACACGTTTACAATTCATAACCTCACACATGATGACATGAAAACCAAACAGCAATAGAACCCCGCATGGGCTGCCTTGTCATCTTAATGATAATGATGACGCATAAAAACCCTGTCTGTGTGTTTTATAGTCAGTGCTATAATTACCCCATAAAAACCACATTTGAAAATGATTGGTTACTCTCCTGACACGCCCACCACAGCAGACACACCCACCACCATCGCTTAGTCAACAGCACTTAGATGCGTGGTAGGTGTTTCCCAGCAGAACATTGAACATTGTTCAGAACATCACTCAGCGTCACAGTCTGGTCGCTCAGGTCCTGACGCTTGTCCATTGGTCCTCCTGTATCCACCAGATGCCAACCAGGTGGGCGATTGCTGCTGTTGAACTTATGAAATTATGGGCTGTTCGTATAAAGTTTGGAAAATCACGGACTTGTTTGAATGCAGCGCATGTTCACTTCACCTGACAGCAGAGGTGCATCGCACTTCATTAACAGGCTGCTGTTGCCTAGCAACATATTTGGGGGTTTTGGGGGTTAATTTTGTCAAAGTTTGTTATAAATAAATATATTTTAAATTAGTCTGAAAACGCAAGGTTTCTGCGATGCAGACGTTTCATGCAAAGCGAATACAATGTGGAGGTCTGGTTGCAGGACATCCTGCTCAGCTGCTGAACAAAGGAATGCAATAAATGGTCTTCAGTTGAACCACATAAATCATGCACATGCATGTACATGCTTTCTGTGTGGTGTTGGGAGGCCTCAAGCATCTACCACAGGCTAGATTCCTGCCAGTTAGTTGAAGGTATCAACTGGCTGCCTGGAACCATCAGGAAAATTGCCTCTGAGATGTGGAGCCACCTTAGGTCTTGCTGCAGTTTTAATACTTTTACATGTTTTCCAGGTCACTTAAATATATTTTCAGCAATAACATGTTGGCACTTCGTTATTTGCAGTTTCCTGTTGGACATGTCTTGTCCCAGTTCTCCACAACTGGTGGTCAACTCTGTTAAATGGATATAACCCTGATGCAGGGGCAGTGGTGGCCTAGCGGTTAAGGAAGTGGCCCCGTAATCAGAAGGTTGAAGGTTCGAATCCCGATCCGCCAAGGTACCACTGAGGTGCCACTGAGCAAAGCACCGTCCCCACACACTGCTCCCCGGGCGCCTGTCATGGCGCCCACTGCTCACTCAGGGTGATGGGTTAAATGCAGAGGACAAATTTCACTGTGTGCACCGTGTGCTGTGCTGCTGTGTATCACATGTGACAATCACTTCACTTTAACCTGTGTTATACGTGTTATATACATATTCGTGGTAGTGGTGGGGGGGGTGGTAGTGTCCTAGCGGGTAAAACACTCGCCTCTGAACCACAAGAACCAGACGTCCCAGGTTCAAATCCCGCTTACAACCATCGTGTCCCAGTGCAAGTGTCTCCAGGGGGACTGTCTCTGTCACTACTGACTGTAAGGCGCTCTGGATAATGGTGTCTGGTAAATGCCATAAATTCCAAATAATGATATTGGAAATGGTTATGTCCTAAAATGTTTTAGTAGTACATACAATATGTGTCCTTTATTTTATAAATGATATTACATGTTTATTCCAAAGACAAAATGCTTTATCAGAAGGCATTTATTTCCTATATAATTTTTTTTTTTATTGTAAAGTTAATTAAATGATCTTGTTTCTAATACAACATTGATAAAATATTTAAATACTCTTCATGCTTCATTATAATACTAAACATTTGCCTGGCAAAGTTGGCAAAGTACAAGCAGTCAGCTGCAAAAAATACAATTTTAAATACAAATGCAATCACTTCGAGTTTCATAGCAAAGACTTTAAATTTCCCTGCAAATTTCCTGGCAAGACTAAAAAAAATTCCTACCAGGCTTCTCAAGAATGAGTGATATATATGCATTAGGGCCCCAAACGATTATTTTTTTAACGATTAATCTAGCGATTAGATTTATGATTCATTTAACAATAAATATTTTACAAAGTGGGTTTGATTTGATTCTCGATTATTTAATATATTTTCCAGTAATGTATCCATTTATATATTCTAATTTAGATATCGGCATGAAAAACATTAATTTCTTTAAATAAAATATGCTGCAAAATGATCAGTGGAATATGAACGCTGGTGTTAATGTTTCTGAGATTTTTTTTTTTTACTTTTAATCAAAATAATTTAATCTGCGTCATAGGGCTCATGACATTCTAACCAGTTATTTTTATGAGACTTTTATAAGACTGTAATAATATTTAACAGTGCCTTGTTCAGTTGTAGGTCACAGCCAAAGTCAGTGTTACATGCTATAAGTCTACATGGTCTTAGATACTGGTTTGTACTGTAGATATTAGAAACAAGAATGCTAATACCTATAGAACTTCATATTTAATTAATGAAAATGTGAAATTCAGCCAGTTTGCCTTACACTAAACCGTGTTTAATGCCTTTTACTTGTCTGATTTATAACTATTCAAAGGTAGTGAGGTACTAAGAATTTTCATTTCCTGGCAAATGAATGTAACTTTTGAGAATACCTTTTTGGAGCAATTGAAAGAATACAATAAAATTGGGGGCTAAAATCTTGTTTTCCTGCTTTTCTTAAGATCCAGCGCGTTTTTGTTTTTCGTGTCCATGTTGAGTCGCGGGGACGGCCCTGATTCGCATGTCCACTGTGGGAAATAATCGCCTCTGTCGTGCCCGACTGCTCAGGTCTGGCTCAGTGTGCCGAGCTGTGCTGGCAGCTGCGGGGCGTGGCCGGAAGGAGGCAGGTCCCGGGGGCAAAGGTCGCGCTGCAGCACAACATCGGTCTGGGAGGAGCGGTGGTGGTCACTCTCTACAGGATGGGCTTCCCTCAGGACACCAGGTTGGGACCCTCTTAACTGCTTATTAACCTCGTTATTCACTAGAATAATGCAATCAGACTTTTTACCAAATCTAAGTACTGTGATTTATTCCTCATTTCTGCTTGTGGCTGCAGTCTAATTTCTATTAAACTCTCTAAGGACTAATTATGTGAATTGGAAATGGAAACGGTATGGAGCCTGTAGTTTGGGATGATTTCATGAGTAAATATGAAAAGGGTGGTAGTAGCCTAGCGGGTAACACACTCGCCTATGAACCAGAAGACCCAGGTTCAAATCCCACTTACTACCATCGTGTCCCTGAGCAGGACACTTAACCCTGAGTGTCTCCAGGGGGGGACTGTCCCTGTCACTACTGACTGTAAGTCACTCCGGATAAGGGCGTCTGGTAAATACTGTAAATGTAAATAACTGATTCATGCGCATTCACACCGCCAGTACGCAGCCAGTCAACTGGCATTCTGCCGATGGACCGTATGGACGTTGCGTTTCTACCTATCGAATGTGGCCCGCCGTTAATCATTGGCAGAAGTCAAGGTTGTCCTGTATGATCAGGAACATAGATTTATATTAGTGCCGCGCTGCACCGGGTTCTGTGCCATAGTCCAACGGTCTGAACTCAGACGACCAATAGACACGCAGAAGCTCTGACTGTTGTCCTCTGTTCATCACTCTTGTGGACTTACTACCACTGTGTCCCTGAGCAGGACACTTAACCCTGAGTGTCTCCAGAGGGACTGTCCCTGTAAGTCCCTCTGGTGTCTCAGCTCATTCCTGCTTTTTCAGCCTTGTTGCCAGTTTAATGCACATTTCAACACAATCTTTGGTTTAATAATTTTCGTTTGTTTGATTATTGTTCGATTTGAACCTTCCGCCTTGTACACCTTCATGTGCAGTAATGTTATGAACCGGGTCGTGTGGTTTTGTTTCTATCCTCCGCAAGGCGAGCGATTGCGGCGCTGCCCACCAGCGCGAGCAACGACCTGAAGACCTTCAAGTCCTACGCCGTCTTTAATGAGATTTCTAAACGACTGGAACAGGTACCTACTGCTGGGCGTGAACCCTGACTCTTGACCTTTCAACTCTCAGCTCACAGCTGTGGAGAAATTGCTCCGGTGGGGTAATAATGGCACTCAGTACAGCACGTGGCATGGATTTTTACACCGGCGCCAGCCTCTATTACGCCGCCTGTAGACAGATTGTGACTAAATGTCATTAATAAATAAAGGAATGCACACAAGTTCTTCTTTTCTTCACTTTTTCTCTGCCCTGGACTGTACTTCCTGTTTGTTAGTGTTCATGCCATAGTTCTTTATTCTAGTTCTGTACATCTGGGATTATAAAGTGTCCGGCCAGAGCATCAGCATGATGCACGCACAGAGAAAACTTTGAATGACATACAGATGAATAGAAATGCTGACTGTGACGGTCCTTCTCAGGAGGGCGAGGGCTTTGTGAAGAAGATCGGTGGCATTTTCGCTTTCAAGGTGAAGGATGGACCAGGAGGGAAGGAGGCGCTTTGGGTCGTGGATGTGAAGAACGGCAAAGGATCTGTGGACAACGACGCCAGTAAGACACTCCTGATACCTGTAGACCTATCAAATCCAAGATGGCTTTTATTGTCACCTCACTTGTCACTGGTACACAGGGAAAGTGCATGTGAGGTGAAATTCTTGCGTTTTTTTTTCTAAATTTGTGACGTGACTGAAGTGAGGTGACACAACATAACAGCTGGTCATGTGACGCTAACTACAGGGTGGGGCATTTATATGGATCCACCTTAATAAAATGGGAACGGTTGGTGATATTAACGTCCTGTTTGTGGCACATTAGTATATGTGAGGGGGCAAACTTTTCAAGATGGGTGGTGACCATAGTGGCCATTTTGTCAGCCATCTTGGATTCAACTTTTGTTTTTTCAATAGGAAGAGGGTCATGTGACATCAAATTTATTGGTAATTTCACAAGAAAAACAATGGTGTGCTTGGTTTTAACTTAACTTTATTCTTTCATGAGTTATTTTCTGACCACTTATAAAATATGTTCAATGTCACCAACCATTCCCATTTTATTAAGGTGTACCCATATAAATGCTGTTAAACCCTGTATAACAAAATATGTCATGTAATATTTCTGACAAATAAAAACGAGACTAAATATGGTTTACAAAAATTAAATCTAATCTTAAATGTCTTTTCATTAATGAAAACAAGACGAGATCGCGTTATTATTATTATTATTATTATGCAGTATTTCTGTTTCCTGTGACTCCCGTGTTGTTGCGAAGATGACATCACTTCCTCAATATGCATTCATGGCATAATTTAGTTTTGGAGATACTTGTGGTGGGTTATCAGATGGGAGAAAATGTCACACGTTCCTTACAATGAAGTAGAAAAGATGACAGAACGTGTGTCGAAAAACAGGAATGGATGTCGAGGGTTCTTCAGTCTATAAAGTAACAATAATATAATAAGAAGAAAACCTTGTTTTCATTATGAAATGGGTCTGACTAAATGAAATTGTTGGTTTTGTCTGTTCTACTTGGTACTTGTACTATATTGACTGGGTTAAATAAAATTGCATTTCTTAAAGAGACTAAAATACAATTTTCATTTACTAAAACTAGACTAAAATATTCATGGATAATTTGGACTAAAATAAAACTAAAATACTCAGACGTTTAGTTGTCTGAACCTTGACTGGAATTTAAATGAGTCTGGACGTGACTGAGACTAATAAAGACTAAAATGAAGACTGGATTAAAACCAAAATTAAAAACCAACATACGTAAAAGTCTCCATGCAGTTAAGCGTGCGAAAGTGTAATCACGTGCAAATGTCCTGAAAAAGGTCAAACTGTGCTGGGTCACGCTGTACGCAAGGAAAAATGACATCTGCACGTCAAAGGTCCAATACAGCAAATTGGCGTTCGGATAATTCCATTTAAAGACTGCGCTGACTCAGAGCGAGCCCTCCGAGTTCTCCGGCGGTACGCAAGCTCGCGCTGCTTTTTTGATGATAAAAGCTCTCGAGCCAAGGTCACCTTCAGGAGGAAAACCGACCGGAGGCCGGAGTGGATTAATGGCAGATATATTCCGTTATTTTTTTCCGTTTGAGCCCAGACTACTTTCTGCTCACAGCACCATGCCAGTCCGTCTCTGGTTTTTATTTTCAACCAGAGTGGGTCGGAATAAAAGGTGAACATTGTGAATAACAAACATCTTTTAGTGAAATTCATCAGCTTTCTAAAAGCCCAACCTGGACATTTTATAAACGGCATGACATTAAACGAAAAACCGTACGGAACATTTTAAGCCTACAAAAGAACATTCTGCATAGAACTAGATCGAGTGTTTATATAGATCTGTCCTCCTGTCACAGATAAGAAGGCAGACTGCACCATCTCCATGTCTGATGAGGACCTGCTGGCCTTGATGATGGGGAAGATGAATCCTCAGACGGTAAGTGGGTGGCCGGATCCCGCGAAGTCCAAAAAACGTTACCTGGACCGGGACTCTGTACCATCTGGTTCTATTTGTGTGTTCCTGCCATACTGCTGCATGAAAGCTGAAATGAATTCTCTGAAAAAGGCCAACCAGCAATGTTCAGGTCAGGAACAGGTCGGATTTATGGCCTCCTAAGTTGCCAGGTAGAGAATAACGTCACCTTCTGCCATTTCTGTAGCAGTCCTGTCATTCAGCAGAGTGCCTCAAGATAAAATAGTGTAATCCCAGTGCCGTCTCCAGCGTGTTTCCACAACGTTCATATTTAATCCCGGCCATCTGTAATACCGCTGAAGATGACGTGGTGCCATATGGAGCTTCGCATGTTTTATTGGATTCATGATTCCGTCTCATCAGAACTCCTCTTTATATTAGTCTGTTTTTTAATTTTTTATGAACCTTCTGTTCCATTAGACACGAATGTTTTACATTGTTCTTTTTTTTCTGGACTGGATCAACGCAATTCCTTATTTTGGCCCAGTATGTAGGCCACTAAATCAGATTTGACCGGGTGTCTGAGTTGGGTTTGCTCCGAGCTGTTCATGGAGGATTAAAAACTCTGAAGCCCTCATGCTGCCTTCCCCAACAATGTTCTGTATAACCAATAATTATTCTCTATAATACATCATTCTGTCATTCTTGAACCAGTTTGCATGCTGGGAACTTCACCTCATCTTGATGTTTAGTACTCAAATAAAAGGAAATCGAGTCAACTAGCAAGCAGCAACTTCTTGTTTTCATCTGTATGCTGGAGAGGAGCAATAACTACCTATTCAGCACTTTTTGTTCGTGTGTAATTATTTTTGACACCCAGAAGATGAAAGTCTGGGCACACCCTACTTCCTCATTCTGTGACACGCCCAGGGTCTATAGAGTCTATCTATTCTCTTTTCTCCTCTGTTCTTCTCAGCTTTCTACACTCCTAATAGCCCACAAACATGACCACGCCCACTACCGGCACCAACATGCAGGTTATCAGGCGCTTTAATTCCAGCGTTCTGATGGGGGAACTGGTGAATTAGTGAACATTAGTGACCACGCCCACTACCGACACCAACATGCAGGTTATCAGGCGCTTTAATTCCAGCGTTCTGATGGGGGAACTGGTGAATTAGTGAACATTAGTGACCACGCCCACTACCGGCACCAACATGCAGGTTATCAGGCGCTTTAATTCCAGCGTTCTGATGGGGGAACTGGTGAATTAGTGAACATTAGTGACCACGCCCACTACCAACACCAACATGCAGGTTACCAGGCGCTTTAATTCCAGCGTTCTGATAGGTGAACTGGTGAATTAGTGAACATTAGTGACCACGCCCACTACCAACATGCAGGTTATCAGGCGCTTTAATTCTAGCGTTCTGATGGTGGAACTGGTTAATGAACATTAGTTACCACGCTCTTTATGTGTAATATATTGGCCAGATAATACAGCCCAGAGTCCCAGGTTCTGTTTTGTTTATTAAATGGAGAAGTATGGCTACTTGCAGCCAATAATGATGCCACAGTTAAAATCTTTTCATGTTTCCACCTTGTGTGTTTGGTGTTATGATCGTGCTTTTCATCCTCATTGAATTTTATGGTGATAAGAGCCTGAACGAAATGATAGACCTCCATTCTTCTTCTGAATCCATTCACACACTTCATTAGTGTTGACCTCCAGCATTAAACAACCAAATGAAGGGTCTCGTTATCTGAGACTCGAGCAGAGGCTCTGAGCTGCATGCTGATCAGAGCCTCACACACACACACACACACACACACACACACACACACACACACACACACAGACAGACTATTTCTCTCTCTCTGTGTATCTGTATATGTACTAAAACAGAAGAGTAATAAATTTTTTTCCCTCATAATTCTCTTGCAAGGCATTTTTCCAAGGAAAGCTGAAAATAACCGGCAACATGGGGATGGCCATGAAGCTGCAGAACCTGCAGGTGACTGCAGGCAAAGCCAAGCTGTGAAGGGACTGTGGCCAGCGGCTTCCTCCTCGCCCCTTTTCCAACCTACCCTGATCCCCGACTGCAGCCTCTTCAGCGGCACTGAGGCTCGTTCATTTCCAGAAAAGTTTTTAATGTCCACGTTTCCCCGTCTCTAGCATTAACAAAAAGCCAATGAGTTGGGCGTAACAAGTCATTAATGTGTAATCAAGCACATAATTTGGTGGTGCATATTTGAACGTAGATGGAGATGATTTATGTATCTAAGAACGGCTGTTTCCAGTACAGATGACATGAATGATTAAGCATTCGTCTTGACCTTGTGAGACAAGGATATTAAGTTTTTTTTTTTTTTATTAAATGAGTGTCTTGGATTAATGGAATTGATTATTTTAATGAATAAAGCTTATATTAAAAAATCCCACATGATTGACCTTGTGTACATCGTTGCATGGCTTTGGGATGCATATTGTCCTTCAGCACACAGCGTGGAAGTGTAATGCAGGAGAGGCATAGCTTCTGGGTGCATGAAGCGACCAGAACGTGAAACACAAAACCATTGCAGGCAGAAAAACAATTAGGAAGAATTTCCATTAAGCATTAGTTGCCATAATGTCTCTCATCCTGGAACGTCTGCAACAGGTGGTGGCTCCAACTGGCCAAGTTCTCCAGGACTTAGTAAGGATGTGGCTCTAAGAGCGACTTCCTGGCCTGGGAATGAGAAAAATCTACTGAAACGCTGTTTCTTGCCCAATTAAGTGGTCTAGACTCCAAATAATAAGACTTTAAGTGTCTTATTTATAATGAAAGTTATTTAGTTGCTGCAATAATGCCTGAATGAATCGTCTCTGACGTCAGGAGAAGCTGCAAAACTTCACTGGAACTTGCAGAGACAATTTATTCGCTCATTACGCCTCTTTGTTGCACCTGCTTCATAATGAGAATAATAAAGATCCGTTTGTATCTTGAATTTCCTTCCTTTGTCTCCACAGCCGAGAGCACCCTGTTCTCCTCCGCTTCAGACTCCGCATTGAAAACGGGAGACACTTCATCTGTCGTTCCATCAATCGTAACAATTAAAATAATGTTCTGCGGGGGAACGCGGCTCCTTCAGAGTCTGAGATATCACGTTTAGTATTTTACATCCCATTTTACTCTCTGAAGGTCACGCCACCTTTGAAGGCCGTCTTGTCACACATCGGTTGAATGGTTGTAGCAGTGGCCTCGATCTGAAGTGCTCAGTGGGAGAACCTGCTGAACCTCATTACGTTCTGAAAACGGCAGCCTTGAGGAAAAAAAGAGGAAGAATTCCAGCTCTTCTCGCCTTTTTCATTTCACAGAACGTCCATCTTTTCCAGTTTTATTTGAAAGTGTATTCTCATCGGAGCCTTTCTGAGTAGAAGTCATTTATGTTGGGCAGCAGGTCCTAATTACAGTGCTTCATGCCTAAAAGCCCACCGGGGGAACGTCACGTGCATGGGTCCATTAGACAGGAAGCTCGATGTGATGAAAGAAAGCGCTTCAAAAACTGACGCAGAACCGGGTGAAAGCGGAAGTTCTAATTCAAATAGTTTGTCTTTGGTCGATTTTTTGCCGTGCTGTGCATGTAAACCTCCACTTTCTTATTTCATCACCTGCAATTGTTTACTTTTTTTTTCAATTGCAAGTAAAATTGATTCAGCTGTGATTATTTGAATGCTTATGAATATATGAATATTTTACAATTCTCGACATTTGCATTTTAGAATATGGTAAATAATCCTGTGATATGTCTCGTTTTTAGTACATTTCTTAGCTCTGTCTGCAGACAGGTCAAGGTTTTGAAGGTCACGGTTTCAGAAACTGATGGACCGGCCCGGTGTGCCGCTTTTCTTCTAACTTCCTTGTCCACCCTGCAGGGCGTGGCCGCTCACAGATCAGTGACCCGCCGGTTGGCAGATGGAGCAGGTGACCCCACCCAGTGTCAGGGTTACACTGGCATGGCACCTCGGCTTGGCCATTAAATCAGACTGCCGTATGTGCAGTCCACGTATTATGCCACAGACATACATGTCAAGACGTGAATCGGACCGTTTTCCACCTCTGTTCTAGTCATAATGTTCTAATTTATGCAAATGAGATTTACATTATCAATTGCCCTCATGGTTTTATGCAAAGAGGGATCAGTAATAGACGAGTTTTCACACGGATTGGGGGCGGGAACACGGCCAGTCCTGCTGGTGAATGTGATTGGCTGGCGTCTACAACCCTGTAAAAAAAAGAAATATAAAAATCCACTCGCACACGGCGGGCGTGGAAAGAAATCCACTTGTTTGCACAAAGGGAAGGAACATTTGAAACAGAAAAAGCACGAGATTCTGTCCTCGCACATTCACATTTCCATGTGTGGAGATTTCGTCCAGGACGGATTATTGCCTCACTCCCAACCAGATCATAAGAATAACATAAAAAAAAGTCGGAAACTGCAGAGAAAAAGTAAGTCTGTAGTAAATAAAAGGTGTCGAGGACGTAATCTGGGTCCCCGCCATCTCTTGCGACGCTGATGAACAGGAAGTGGCTGCATGACTCCGCCTCTTCCCTTTCAACCAGCACAAGCGCACAAACACCAAACACAGACGAAGCTGCACAAACAAACATGACAGACAGAGTACAGACAAAAGCATGAAAAGGCCGTCCCTCGCCTCCTGGGGCGGGGCCGTGCCGGGACATCGTCTCTGCTTGTCCACCTGGCTCTGCGAGTGTGTGCTCTTCTATACGTTGGTCTCCAGGCCGTTCATGTCTATGGCACAGTGGTCCTTCTCCTTGTGCTCGCGCTTGTGGCGGTGCGGCGAGAGGTGCGAGGGCTTCTTGTCCACGGGCCGGATGCCCTCCTCCAGCTGGATGAGGCGGGCCACGTCGGGCGACAGGTGCCCCGCCTTCCGCAGGGGCCCCGGGGGCGGCGGCTGGAAGCATCCGTTCTTCTGATAGGCCATCATCTGCTGGATGCTGATCATGGGCTTCGTCTCGCAGATGAGGGGGATCTGCGGGGCGTCAGAGCGGGTAATGTAAATGCTAGAAGAAAATATATAATATGTAATATTGTTGAATAAAAACGAGACTGAATGTGATAAGAGAAGGTTGTTTTTGTCTGTTCTACTCGGTACTTGGACTATATTGACCGGCTTCAATAGAATTGCGTTACTAAAAAAACGTTTAATCGACTAAAACATGACTAGAATAAAAGGAGTCTGGACGTGACTAAAACAAATAAAAACTCAAATGAATGAGTTCAGCTTTTCCAACTTCATCTCCATTCTGTTCATGTTCATTAAGAAACTTTCATGGACGTTGCTGCTTCGTTCGTGTATTTTAAAGATGAGACACATTCCGGAAAGAGCGAAACACGGCAGTTCTCTCCAACACCGGACCACCGTGGACCACCGTGGACCACGACGTGAAGACCAGGAAGTTCCTCGGGGTTAATTGACTTGTTTTTGCAGAACTCACCTCCTCCCCCTCCTTCACAAAGTCTTTCCTGCAGATGTGGGCCATGATGCCGGTGGCCAGAGCGTCACCCATCACGTTCACCATCGTCCTGAAGCGGTCTCTGAAGAAACATCACAATCAGTCCATGTGCTTTCTTCTATAAATCTGACCATAGATGACGAGATGAAAAGATGATATTCAACACCGCTGGTTCATAAAAAAAACAACTTTCTATGACATTTAGAAATCCTACTGCCAGGCGCCCCAAATCTGGCCATCTAATCCAAATCCCAGGAATTGAAATAACGTCTGACTCGGACACATCGTGGAAAATCTGAAGAGCCCTGGCCTTATCTCAGATGACATTTAGGATTGTCCTGAATGGGAAATAATGCAGCAGATGAAGGAATGTACATGTCCATGGATGAGTATAATAAATGAAGTATAATACTTGTATTCTTGTACATGTCATTGCTCTTCGGGTCTGTTGCTTTGCATTTCTTAAAAAATGTTAAACAATTTAATTCACTGCTTGCCAATCAAATCAGGAAGGTGGGACAACAACTAACCGCATAAAAACTTTGCAAAAGACTGTAAGAGCGGTACTAGTTTACAGGGTGGTGGTAGCCTAGCGCCTGTGAACCAGAAGACCCAGGTTCGAACCCCACTTACTACCATCGTGTCCCTGAGCAGGACACTTAACCCTGAGTGTCTCCAGGGGGGGACTGTCCCTGTAACTACTGACTGTAAGTCGCTCTGGATAAGGGCGTCTGGTAAATAAATGCTGTAAAGGTAAGAATGTAATTTTCATGGCATAATTTTACTTGTTTTTGGTTTAAACTGATTGTTAATACGGGACGCAGTGGATTATGTCCGTTATCTTTAAATGAAATGACTTACAATGCCCAGTCCACAGCGATGATGAGCGTGATGTCGTCGGTGGGAAGGCCGACTGAGGTCAGCACGATCACCATGGTGACGAGGCCAGCCTGCGGAATGCCGGCGGCACCGATGCTGGCGGCCGTGGCGGTGATGCTGTGGAGAAGGTGGACAGGCTGGTTAAAATCTGCTCTCCGTGGTTCTGGTGCCCGAGTGCTGTACTGGGTCTGAAGAGGGCGCGGCTCACACCTAAAAACGAGCCGTACTTCGGCATCACAACCAAACTGAATGGTCTTTGTAGGCCTGAGAAGTGCTGACCATGATGATATAATGATCTTGTTATGCTGTTTGTTGGGGTGCCGGAGACGTGAGCCACCTTAATAGTGACTAAAAATGAATACAGCGGCACACACCCAGTAAAATAAATGTAATAATGAGCTGGTGGAGATAAATGGAAGCTGTGTGTTTAAATATGATCTGACGTATAATGGTGTCTTCAGAATATAATCTGGTTCCAGAGATCTGCAGGTTCACCTGATGGTTATGATCTGGCCGAAGTCCAGCTCGTAGTTGTTGACCTGGGCGATGAAGATGGCCGCCACCGCCTCGTACAGCGCCGTGCCGTCCATGTTGATGGTGGCCCCCACGGGCAGCACGAAGCGGATGATCCGCCGATCGATGTGGTTGTTCTCCAGGAGGCACTTGAAGGTGATAGGCAGAGTGGCAGAGCTGATGGGACAGATGATGGCAGACGAGATGAATAAGAACTTGTCTCCAGTGTCTCCTCTCGTCAGTCACTGTGATGCTGTTTGAGTCATATTTACTTTCAGGAGGCCTATCTGCTGCTTCCATGGACAGTATGGAAATATACTATAACACATCATCCCATAAATCACCTGAACCCTGGAAGAGCTGCAAGGAGAAGTAGAGGGAATATGGGGGGGACGGGTGGTAGGCCATGTTTTATTGTTTTAAAGTTGTCATTAAATTATTGGGCCTAAATTAGATGGGTGTTAGATTCAGAGGAAACAAGAACTTGCCAGATTGGATTTTTTTGTGGTTAGTAAACATAATGTTAATAATTTTCTGGTTATATAATTATATTAATCCCTGTCTTGTGACGTTGCGGATATGCATCCTCCTTCCTCGCCATGTCCAGCAATTATGACAAACCCATGACCCTTAGTGGGCAGGGAGCAGCATGTGGGGCCGGTACCTTGATCAAGGGGACCTCAGTGGCACCTTGACAGGTCAGGATTTGAACCCGCAAGCCACCAGGCCACCACTGCCCCTTCAATATCGGAAACCTCATTAAAATCTTCTGGATGAATAATGGCACTTCGTTCTATTTATTGCTGTACATCCTGAGAACATACTTGACCTTACAGTGAACAAGCCCCACAAGTTCTGCTCCTTGAAAATAGGGCTCATTATGTTTTAGAAGTTCTTTTGGCAGCTTTGGTACGATTTCTCCTGTAATTTGTGTTTTTGTCCCCGTTTGGGACGTGTGGGCTGGATTTGACACGCTTATCAAGCAGTTAATATATTTAAAAGGAGAAAAAATGTTTGTGTTTGTGCTAATAGAGAGCTTAATGGCTTCATGTTAAGTGCAGAACCCATCTGGATACTCAGCCCTTGACAAGCATTAAAGAACATTTAATGAGTTTTTACTAAAAATGTTTAGAACAGAATGAAATTCTGTGGTCCGTTACCTTGACGACGTGGCAAGGGAGATGAGTAGGGCCTGAAGGATGCCCCTGATGTAGACGATGGGGCTCTTTTTGGTGATGAAGAAGTACATGGCCGGGAGGATGAACAGGCCATGGAGGATCAGGCCCATCACCACAGTGATGGCGTAGAATCCCAGCTTCTTTCCCATCGCGGAAGGATCGTCCATCTCCAGAATCTTCCCCGCTACCAGGAATACGATTCCAAATGGAAAGTACCTGGTGGTGGTTGTGGAACATTGAAAAATCACATGAAATAACCACAGAGTGGTGAATTCTGCAAAGGATCCAGTTGAACGTACAAATGGCCTGTTGGTTCATAATTCCACAATTCCCTGTTGTTTAAAGCAGTTTGGTGGAGCAGTTCCACGCTCCACATCTAAACTATACAAGGCTTGTTCACTTCAGATATCTATTCCTCCTTGGGAGACAATTGGCCCAAGAAATCGGCCAGCAGGCTCTACTCTGTGAAATTAAGAATATATATACACACACACACACACACACACACACACACATACACCTGTAATAAAAGGTCTGGTCGAGTCTGGATTAGTGCACCCTGCTCGAAGGCGCGGCTCAGTCCCACGTTCCCCGCCACGGCTCTTACCAGATAACGATGGCGACGATTTTCAGCACGGCCTCGTTCAGACTCTGACAGAAGTTGACCAGGGCGCTGCCGTTGGGCCCCATTCGACCCAGCATTATACCTGCAGAGAGGAGAAACGGCATTATTCCACATGGCAGGAATGGAAATGGAACATTAAAATGGTCGGGTAGTAAAGACGCCGTCGCTTTTGTCCGTGAGTGACGGCTACCGTGCAGACATCTAGAGGAATAATTGAGTTGCATTTCCCTCTGAAAGGGAATGTTCCTCACTGTAATAACACTTCCATGACGTGTATCACACTTCACAGGAAGTGTGATGCGTCAAGATAAGCCTGAAAAGTTCACCCTCACCCATCGTGGCGGAAAAGATGACGATGCCCAGCACGTTCATGCCCTCGCTGGTGCCCGGCTTGGTCTGGAAGATGACGTCGGGTGGTGGGGTGAGGTCCAGGGAGAAGCTCTGGATGTCCGTGCCGTTGTCGTCCTGGACGCCGTAGATGAAAATGCGCCTGGTGGTGCTCTCTGCCAGGTCCTGGCTGACTGTGGGTCTGGGTTTCAGGATTGGGATGCTCTGGGTTCGATACTGCGGGCCACAAATTAGGAAAATGAAAGAGACGCCTACACTCAACTCGCTGAAAGAAGAAGGTTTTTCGTTGGACAACTCACCTGCTGGAATGTTGCTTGGACCAGATTGGCAGGGAACATGTTGCTGTGAGGAAGGGAAAGAGTTCAGCGTTTAATAACTGCTATTCATTAACATTCCACTTTCGTCCAGGTCACTGAATCATGTGGCAATACTGCCATTGGTGACCCACGCCTGACCTCCGAAACGCGATGCATGATGCCTCGTCTTTATTATTTTCCATAAACCTCTATCCTCCACTCAGGCTCCTGCGGTGGGAAGGATTTCAGTAACAACCGCACTCAACCTTCCAGACCAAAGCTTCTCTCGAGATGCCCAGTGGTGACACGCAACTGTCCCCAGAATCACCTCCAGCACGAGGGACAAACAACGGCAGCGTCCTGCAGCACCAAGCTTGCTAGAAAATGTCAAAAGCGAGGACACGACTGGCATCTGACACAACATCACGCCGGATCGTTCGTGGAGTTACGAGAGGGGGTAAAGTTCAGACGTAATATGAAAATTTGAATTAGCGCTGGAATAAGCAGGCTGTCGAGCTTTGAAGGTGGCTTGGAGTGAGACGGCTGGGGTCATGTTGGGGCGCTCAGATTCACCGATTCAAGGATTTCTGTGCGGTAAAGTTGATAACTTTTTAAGTTAACTTTTAAGAACGCCTTTTATAGTGACTGTATGCATGTACTAGGAGATTAAAAGCAACTCCTCCAGTGCAGACATGTAGTACAAGAAAATAGTACAAAATGCACCAAAAACTAGAACAGAAGGTGTCAGCGTGTGAATGCGTGAGCCTTCAGGTCCTGCTGTGAGGCTGGCTGTGCTGCCTTTGTGTCTCTCCGTGTTTTACAATTATGTAATTGCACAACGCACATATTTTTCAGATTTGCGGCATTAGAACCAAGGAGTGCTTTGTTTTTCTGTCTTAAAAACATTCGAATACATTTCTGTCATTTATTTGTTCATTTATTTATTAGTTTGGCTTATATTTATTTAGTTATTCATTTCTTTATGTACTCCACATAATAAACATAAATCATCTAAAAATACAACTACATCATTTTTAGGTTTCATGACAAACCTACTACACAATGTGTTTGGTTCATATTACGTACTTTACAAACTTTATGAACGCGATCTGAAACCATGTATAGAAATAAGAAAGAGTCACTTGCCAGAGGGCATGTAAAGCTTCAAAGCCTCAAAGCAACAAAACCTGCACAATTACGCCATTCTGCTCTTGGCCAAAGCTTATTACTTTTCCCTAAAATCTGTCTTCTCTGGGAATTAAAAGACCAGATGGTCGGTGTTTACAAGAGCAACAGGCTTCCAAGCGCTATTATTGCAGCATAATATGTACATGTGCTGCAGTAGCGCATCCTCTGCATGACAGTTATTCAGGGAAGATCCCGCTGCGCATGTAGAGAGTGCATTTAGACGCATTAATAAATGCACGTGGAACACATGATATTCCCTGCTGGCTGCTGGATGCTAGATTCTTACGTACAAGAAATGGATTATAGTCGAAAAACAAGATAATAACTCTTCCAGAGTGAAAACCTTCAATCTACTATTGATAATAATAGAAAAAGCAATATGGGGAAAAAAGGACCCGGATGGGATTTATTGATCCCTGCTTGATGCCGCTGTTGATCTGAGTTAAGGTCAGCAATTCCCCTGTCACTAATGAAAATGTCGTAATATTGATTATTTCTTATTGTAAAGTGGTAAAATGGAGTACGTCCTTAACTTTCCAGGATTCACCAAAACACAGAGTGCGTTAATCTTCCTCAGCAGGCCCAGTAGACATTTAACCAGGATGGCTGTGAATAAAATGTATAGAATGAATATAATATACAGTATTTCAAATCTCATATATGGGTCACCAGGTTAAATGCTAACCAGCAGGTGACCAGGTGGCGGTCAGCTGTTCGTTTTTTGGCTGTGTTTCTAGAGCGAATGCGGTACCTTCACTTTTAGTCACTTTCATTTACATTTCCAGACAGTCCCCCCTGGAGACACTCAGGGTTAAGTGTCCTGCACAGGGACACGATGGTAGTAAGTGGGATTTGAACCTGGGTCTACTAGCACCCATTGCTGTGCTAATGAAGTCCTGAAAATCTGAACAAAATCCTTTCCACACAATCCTCACACTGTCATGTAAACCAAGTTTTGTCTGCTCATCCATTGCTGTCACTCTGCTCTGCAGAAGAACACATTCAGTTGTGGTTTACGCCAGCTTTACACCCTACAATTTTAGGTGATTTCATAAATGCAGATAATTCTGGTTCATTCGAACCTGGCGTTGAATGGGAACTTAAAGACATTTTTGACATAACAGTAAGTCCTTTAATCTTGGGTCCTAGCAAACAGGAATTAGAAACAGGATGGACTTGGCCGGGAAGCAGGAATCAGTCTTAAAAATCATCAAGAAATGATTTTTTAATCGTTATATTACGCACCAAGTGCTAAAGTTCCCCTGACCACGGTATCGCTGACGTACCGGATGAGGTCCAGAAGGGCGTCGGCAGAGCTCATGATTGCCTTGCCACTGTCCTCGGAGTCCTCCTTCTGGGCGGCGCCACCGGGGTGAATCACAATGACCATGACGATGCCCACCACCACGGCGACGAAGGTGGTCCACAGGTAGTACGAGATGGTCATGATGCCCAGCCGACTGGAGCACTTGGCGTCAAGAGCTGCCAGGCCGGACATGAGGCTGAAATGCAGGACACAGATGTGAAATAATCAGACAAAGAACCACAAATATGTCTTCCACCTTTTAGTCCCAGTGCAAATGCTGTGAAGTGCAGCACAGCACACGGTGACACGGGGAAACGTGTCCTCTGTATTTAACCAATTATATTATATAGTCATAAATGTAAAAAAGTTTCCTTTAAGATCATCAGAGAGCATTTCTGATGCATTTTACAGGTTTGTATATCAAATATGTGCAATGAAATAATGACTCTGATGTACACAAGGGCTGACGGACCACTTGCAAATCTGATTTTCAGTGTAATGACTGCATTAAAATAGCATCAGAAGCTTTACCACGCAATAGATTAGATTAGATTAGATTAGATTAGATTCAACTTTATTGTCATTACACAAGTACAGGGCAACGAAATGTAGTTTAGGTCTAACCAGAAGTGCAATAAGCAGCAAGTGCAGCATACAGTTCAAATAAGTTATATATATACATAAAGTGATATGTGCAGGAGTAGTACAGTGCAGTGATTATCAGGAGTGTATGGGGGGGGCAGAGGAGTTCAGCAAGGAAACAGCTCTGGGGAAAAAAGCTGTTCCTAAGTCTGCTGGTTCTTGTCCGTGGTAGCCTGAACCGTCTGCCTGAAGGCAGGAGAGAGAACAGTTCGTGGGCCGGGTGGGAGGAGTCCTTAAGAATACTGTGAGCTCGACGCAGGCAGTGCTTCCTCTGGATTTCCTCAATGGATGGAAGTGGAGTCCCTGTGATGCGCTGGGCAGTTTTCACCACCCGCTGCATCGCCTTACGCTCAGCAACAGTGCAGCTTCCATACCACACTGTGAGACAGCTGGTTAGGATGCTCTCTATTGTAGAGCGGTAAAAGTTCAACAGGATGGTAGTGGGTAGCTGGTTCTTTTTTAATGTTCTCAAGAAGAAGAGGCGCTGGTGAGCCTTCTTGACCAGGCTGGAGGTGTTAATGCTCCAGGACAGGTCCTCCTAGATGTGGGTCCCCAGGAACTTGAAGGATGTAACAGGCTCCACAGTCATCCCATTGATGTGGATGGGATCATGCGAGCCTCTTCTCTCCCTCCTGAAGTCCACAATGAGCTCCTTGGTCTTGGTGGTGTTTAAAAGAAGGTTATTTTCTGTGCACCAAGTGGCCAGATGCTGGACCTCCTCCCTGTAGGCAGTCTCATCGTTGTTGTCGATGAGACCTATCACCGTGGTGTCATCTGCAAACTTAATAACGGAGTTTGATCCATGCATAGGTCGGCAGTCGTGGGTGAAGAGGGAGTAGAGGAAGGGGCTCAGCACACAGCCCTGTGGTACACCAGTGTTGAGCGTGACAGTAGTGGAGCGGATGTGGCCTGACCTTACATGCTGTGGTCTGCTGGTCAGAAAGTCCATAATCCAGTTGCAAAGTGAGGTGTTGATGTCCAGGGCTCTAAGTTTAGAGATGAACTTAGAGGGGATGACAGTGTTAAATGCTGAGCTGAAATCAACAAACAGCATCCGTGCATGGGTGTTTTGCTTGTCCAGGTGTGTGAGTACAGAGTGCAGCGCTATGGAGACGGCATCCTCTGTGCTCCTATTGCTGCGGTACGCAAACTGGTGTGGGTCCAGAGTTGGTGGGAGCACACAGCATATCGCAGCACATCAAGCTGTCAATACTCTCAAAGAACCACACACATCTGACTCTCATCCCAGGAACACTGAGCGCAGGCCCCGCCCCTGGGAGAGCTTTAAAGGACTTCCTGCACCGAAACAACAACAACAACAACATTTATTTCTTATTTAGCCCAGAATCACATACAGTATGTCTCAATGGGCTTTGACAGGCCCTACAGTTGACACCCCCCACACTTGACCCTTCTGCACACAAGGAAAAACTCCACACAAAAAAAACTCTAGGAGAGAGAAAAAAGGTGGGAAGAAACGTTGGGAAGGAGTGATACAGAGAGGGACCCCCTTCCAGGGTAGAGTGAGCCTGCAAATGGTGTCAGTGCAGGGTTGGGGATGATATAATGATAAGTCCTACGGTTGTAGGGTTGGAGGAGTCCAGGATGTAGTCAGTGTCATGGTCTAGATTACGTGTCCATAATGATGGTACTGGTCCATTTGAAGATCCCTGAAGCTGTAGTTGTAACGGTGGTGGTGGCTGTGGTGACCCTCTGGTTTGTTTCATGGTATGTCCTTGTTAAGCAGTTGTCAGGAACCAGGATTTATTTGCTGGTCTGATCACTGGGGTCTGCCAGTAGTCTGGGTGCTTGATTCCGTGTCTCGGAGAAAAACAAACAGAAGCAGCGGCAGACGGTTGCACTGTACGGCCGATACTGAAATATGTTATAGTGGTATATTGGTGCTACAGTGGCCCGGTACCCTAACTAGGACAGCCTAACTAGAGTGAATTTAACTTTGTCTGTGTCTAACAGGGGGACTCTGTGATAAACTGGACTTTATAATTGACACTGCTTTTCTTCTGTCGTGTTTTCAAGTTGTGCTCATTGGCCTGAGTGAGAGAACTCACAGGTTAAGTTCTGTTTTTTTTTTGGTCTCAGTTGGACATATTAAGCGGTTAAGGAAGCGGCCCCGTAATCAGAAGGTTGCCGGTTCGAATCCCAATCCGCCAAGGTGTCACTGAGCAAAGCACCGTCCCCACACACTGCTCCCCGGATGCCTGTCATGGTGCCCACTGCTCACCGAGGGTGATGGTTAAATACAGAGGACACGTTTCACCGTGTCACCGTGTGCTGTGCTGCAGTGTTTCACAGTGACACAGTTTCAGTGCGTGGGTTTGCTCAGTGGCACCTTGGCGGTTCAGGTCCACTCTCTATCTTTCTAGGCCACCACTGCCCCGAACTGGCATTCGCTAATATTCTGCATACATACAGACATGCATGTTTTATTGTTAGCATTTTGTGTTTTATTTTTTATTTGCCTTCATGTGACTAGCAGGGAGTGGCCACAGAACATAGAAAGGTCTCGGATCAAACAAGCGGCATCCCTCAGGGCTTTGTTCTCAGTCCATTACTTTTTACCATTTACATTCTTACCCCGGGCTAGAACATTTGTCATTTCAACCTCAACTTCCATTACAGTGTGGAAGATCTGCACTGCTGCTGCTGGCTCGTAATGACTTCTGTTCATCTGACAAGTGAAAATGAGTGAAAATAAGCTTTTACTCCATCCGCAGTAATCCCCACACTTCAAAGGGGAATTTCTGACTAACGTCCCTGCAAACTCTCTCACGTGCACCAACACAAGCCACCTCCCTTACAAGCAGCGCATCCAGTTCGAAATTCACTGTCATTTTGGAGGACGTTTCCTGTCAACCACGATCCCCGAGTGTCCTGAATGACGTTCGTTCTACCACAATGCCTGTTATTTTGTAAAAATGGCCGCTCCTTTTTCTCCTCGGAATGTGGAGACTGCCTTGCCACACTCGCTACTTGCCTTTCTTATCTTGATGTGTGTCCTTGGGGGTTCTGCAAAGAGGTATTTAAAAAAATACACGCATGCTGTTTGTGCATTAAAAAGACAATGAATGTACTAAAAAAGGCTTTTTATTCAAGGGCTGCATTTGAATGGCCTCATCTAACACATTCTAACATCGAACACTAGCATCACACTAAATAGAAAAATGAATGGGATGTAGAACTCAGGCCAGCTGTCGTTCTGTACATAATCTGTAATCTTGTGCTGGCCAGAAGATGCACACTGTGGTCACTCCCTCCCTATGGAGCAGTCTGGGAACCGGAATAAACACAGACCAAACACAGCTTCATTCTGGTCCAGGATGTTCAGATCAGCTCCGATCATGTGACCGGCCCACATGTTCTCATCTTTCTCATCTTTGCTTGCGTTTAAGTGGGCGTGGCTTTAAAACGGGACACATCTGATTGGTGAGCATGACTGTCTCATACTGGGACATCAGCACAACGTGATTGGACGCCGGGACCCAGCAGGCTCCAGCTGTTTTCAGACCGAACACGACTTTGCTCTGAAACCTACTACTAGCTCTACGGCTTGAGCTCACACCAAAGCAGAAGGTGGGTGGGTTTCAGCCGCATGGTCACGATGATGCCCCCATTCTAACGGAGGCCAGGAAGTAAAAATGGAGCATACGTCATTGGAGGAACGCATTGCAGAGAGTCCGTATTGTACGGATTTAGGACCAGTGTCTAGATAGCGACGCAGGCGATTATATGGTGGATGTGACCCGTATCTCATGAAGATAAGTGAGTTTGTTGAACTTTTACTGCTGCACGCTGTGAAGCATTTTTGAGGGACCAATAGAAGCAAAGCGTCTTCCACAAAGCAGGAATGGAGGCAGCTGGTATTATCAGGGTCTGAGTGTCCAGAAATCTGCAGCAGCACTTTATTGTCTAACCAGGAGTTCAGAAAACCATGTGTAGGTCTCGCTTTGAGTTGCTTCAGCCGTCTCTCGTCTGAAGTGATTGTCATTGTGAAACACGACAGCACAGCACACGGTGACACGGTGAAACGTGTCCGCTGTATTCACCCTTGGTGAGCAGTGGGCACCATGACAGGCGCCCGGGGAGCAGCGTGTGGGGACGGGACCTTCATCAAGGGGATGAACCGGCATCCTTCTAATTACGGTGCCACTTCTTTACCCGCTAGGCCACAGACTGCCATTCTTCTTGCAATTTCTAAAGTCGTGACTTTCATTCACTCTGGACTCTTTGCACAAAATCACTTTGCGCTTTTTACTTTACTGCTCGTTTATTTATTTATTTATTTATTTTAAACATTGTCTTTTTGCACACTTTCTCCCGACCTGTTACACATATTTTATGTTAAAGACGTAAAAGTGTAATATTTGGTTATGTTTGCAATATTTGCATATCGGTCTTCATTGTTACTTGCAACATTTGCAATATTGATGTCTGTATCAGTCGCAAAAAGCATTTCACTGCATATCATACCGTGTACGACTGTGTATGTGACAAATCCTGATGACCTTCTTCGCAGGTGTTATCCATCTCTGCAGGCGTTTGTGGTCCATTGCAGTGGTGATGCACTCGCCTATAAACCAGAAGACCCAGGTTCAAATCCCACTTACTTCCATCGTGTCCCTGAGCAGGACACTTAACCCTGAGTGTAAGTCCCTCTGGATGAGGGCGTCTGGTAAATGCGTTTGATATATGCTGTAAAAACATTTACATTTACATTTACAGCATTTATCAGACGCCCTTATCCAGAGCGACTTACAATCAGTAGTTACAGGGACAGTCCCCCCCTGGAGACACTCAGGGTTAAGTGTCTTGCTCAGGGACACAATGGTAGTAAGCGGGATTTGAACCCGGGTCTTCTGGTTCATAGGCGAGTGTGTTACCCACTAGGCTACTACCACCCATTCCCATACCAAAATTCTGGCCACTGCTCATAAATACGTTTTAAAATGTTAATATGATGTGAAATTCTCAAGCTGTACTTGTCGGGTCGGGTCAGGTCGGTTCTTGTGTGGCTCGAATTGTAACATCACCAGTTTCAGCAGGACCCTCATTGCCTGCCCATTTATAATAAATCCTATATATATATTTTTTTTTGCATTAGAACGCTTTTATAAGAATATTTGTCCTCACACACCAGCACGTTTAACAAAGCAAACAAAGCAGCGCCTTCAGAGCTGGTCCTAAAAGCTTTCCTCTGATTAATTCTAATGTCTTATACAGTCACCAGTCGTAGTTTCACAGGACTGCAGGGGGAAATCAGGACCTTTTCATCAGCTATGCAAGCAGAGCGGTGAATATATGAATGGCCACACGTAGCCGGAGTCGTAGCCTTTATGAAAGTATTATGGCCGTGTTTATTCTGAAGCTGCCCGGGCTTTGAACTGGGTCCCCAGATAAAACTGAGCGCGGCAGGATCGTTCGTTCCCATTATTATTATGCATCCAGGGACGTGACTGGGATGCATCCTGTTTAATATCACCGGGCAGCATAGAACATATGCAGCAGACAACACACACAGGCGATGATGATGATGATGATGATGATGATAAATGCATGCATGTGCAAAGCATGACCGACATCATTAATAAGCACCAATAGCAGCATGAATAATCACACTGAGGGCTTCAGCATGGAGCAGAACTGCATTTTCGGACTTTCCCGTTTGTTTAATTGAAGCTTGTGAATGAATTAAATGCTTTCGAAACGGCAGTGGCCACTAGTCCCACACGCCGGTGCGTACAGGAGATGTTAAAGATCTGAGAAATAGGCCACAAAAAGAGGGTAAAAAGAAGAAAGGTGCTTTTTAAATGACATTTGTGCGAGTGACGCTTCAACACTATTTATAAGAACGTAATGAATAATTGTGTTACGTCCTGCTGTTTTTGGTGTGTTTTTGTTCTCTGTTGTGGACAGAGAGAATAAAAGGAGCCTCATCCACCCCGCCCGCCTCCCTACCGTTTCCCGATCGCATCACTTCCGGTTCCCCCTGCGCTTCCCCTAGGAGGCCGGCTTCCCTGTTTTTCTCTGATTTCCCGTTTTATTTGTCGTTATTCGTTTCGTATGTATTTCTTCTTTATTTAGATCTTATTTGTTTTTTCTTCGTTTCGTCTTAGTAGGTTTTCGTTTGTTATGGGCCGGAACCCCTAGACCGGCTCATAACAGCTGGTTCGTTCCATGTTTTATATGTCGGTGTAAATACACTAGCGAACAAGCCCCACACTTCCGGAATAGTAAGCGAATGCGCTCGGTGGCTCAGGACGGCTGCACGTCATGCCCTCGCTGTCTGACGCTGCATGTGTCACATCTGAGGCGACAGGAGTCGGCCACCATCTGGAGCGGAGCGGAGCTTTAGCGTCCTGCACCTCAGGGCCAGAGGAGCTTCGGCTTAATCCGGCGCCGACAAGGAGTACACGCCAGTACAGACGCCTTCTAGACGCGCTGAAACGCAGACTCGAGTGGTTTTGAACACCCAACAGAAGGGTTTTACATAAAAAAAAAACCTCTCCAGCAACGTGCCATTCAAATGGAGCCATTCTGGAGTGTTGCTCTGCACAATTATTAAATCATTCAAAACGCGACTACACAATAAAGTTTCCGGTTTCCAGGGTTTTAAACAGCCGAGTGATGGAGGGCTGGAAGGAGGACGACCAGGAGATTATCCCCACGAGTGGACTTTCTAATTACTGAGTGGGGGGTCAGAGAAATCCCATGCATCGAATTAATTAAACTCTGTCTGGACACCTTCTACTTCCTTCTACTTCCTGGACGGTTCATCACGTTACGTTCATTTAGCAGATGAAACAGCCAAGGTTGCATTACGGGGCGCGTATCCAGACTTCACCTACAGTCAGCAGAAAGTGGGGTTTGAACCTGTGACTTGGTGGCTTTTTTTTATCTACATGGACCTGCTGTTAATCACCAGTTTTCTTGTCACCATAGATGTCCCAGAGTTAAAGCCAGATCATGTGAACGTATACTTGAAGGCATTTTTACATTTTACATTTACTGCATTTACCAGACGCCCTTATCCAGAGCGACTTACAGTCAGTAGTTACAGGGACAGTCCCCCCCTGGAGACACTCAGGGTTAAGATGGTAGTAAGTGGGGTTTGAACCTGGGTCTTCTGGTTCACAGGCGAGTGTGTTACACACTAGGCTACTACCACCCAGTATTCTGTGTTGTGAAGTAGACACTCCATCCTGGACACCCCCTTTTTTTATAAACTCCTCCCACCAGCACCATGGTAACTGTTCCATATCCATATAAACGCTCCATCATTTATGGCACATCATGCACACCGTGCTGTCTTGTTTCCAGGTTACATATTAAGATCCTGACTGGACTCTTTATATGATATTTGTCTCTATGCTGCTTAATGCACCGCGTTGACCCTAAGACCTCGCGCGACCCTAAGCGCTCTGCTGGCGCGTCTTGATTGCAGCGGACGCTCGAACCCCCTCGGTCTGGAAGGGGAGATTAGAGGAGCCGCATGTAGGACTGGTGAAAAACGAGAGGACAAGGGAAGCAACAGGTGCAATGTTCCCACAAAGCCCAGGGCTCCGCCCTGACTGGCAGTGGGCCGTGAGGGCGTGGCCGTGCACTTGGCCTTAATTAATGGTAATTAAAGCAGCTGGTCTTCACGTGACCAAAGCTCTTTGGCTGCTGGCGAACCTGACGCTGAGGCTGGAACGCTGACCTCGGCCCGTCTGTTCCGCACTGAGAGAGTTGTGGGTACGAGGGATCTGATTCTCATCCAGACTTAAGTAGCTTACTGTCCACACACACACACACACACACACACAAAGATCTCCCACGTGTAATCATTCCATTTGCCTGATTTCATGGCCAGAACATGCATGGCGAATCTGGACCACAAATGGCGTCTGAACACAGAGCCCGGGCTGTCTGTGGAAGTGCCCCAGTGTCCTGCTTTTTGTCCATTTTTGGCACATGTGTGCATCATGTATTTATCTGGACTTTTTTTGTCTCTGGTCTAGTGACTGGCCCTTCTGCCGCATGCATATTTGGAAAAGTTTCTTCTCCAAGTTGTCTGGAATAGATTGATGGCCCTGCTTGTGCCTGAAAATGTTTTGAAAATGCTTGTCATCTGTAGACTTTAAAAGTTCATTTCGCTCTCATTTTATGTCTCAATCAAGCACAGAGCAGTTGAGGACATTAATACTCCGGTCTCCAGGACAATCGAACATTCGGCAGGACCCGGAGGAGCCTGGAAAAGTGAGCACTGGTGGTCCTGCATGACCTCAATCAAACGGGGAAATTTTCACTCGTCGGGGATCCGACAAGCCGAGCCAAGCCGGAGGCACCCGGAGTAAACTGAGTCCCCGTCCACCCCTTTCTTCTCTTGAAAGATGGGGAGTTGCAGGGCCATTGACGTTCTGCAGCTTTGTCTAGTGTGGAGGTTCATCACCTCTTTGTTCTCCATATCTTCGTCAAACGGCCGTCCCCTGAGCAAGAGGCGTGAAAGGTCAACCATTTGTTCGGGGTCCTCCCCTTGTGTCTGCATCGAGAACTGCATCGAGAGCCCCAAGCAGGAGACGACAAGGGCCGGCAAATGACGATGAGAGCAACAGGGCGGAAACAAAAATCTGATTGGCCTGTGACAACTTCCTGGGTGTGAGATGTATAAAAGAATTCCCTCTTGTGGACATTGACACTTCCGTTTCCTTTCCATTGGGAACTGGGCCTTCCATATTCACACCTAACTGTAATAATAATCTACTGGTGTTAATAAATTAGAACCTGTTCATCCTTTTAACCTGCATTGTGCCACGCCCCTTTCTGCCAGGTAACATCAGGTTGGAGCGGTTTTAATTCAGCGCTTTTGCGTGTAGAGAGTTGTTATATTTCTCCTAAAACTGAACATCTTGCGTCCACACGGAGACGCGTTTCAGGGGACCCAGAATGATTATTTCCTAAAACAGGTTCCAGAGGTGTCAGCCCGACCTCCAGCCTGACCTTTAACCCCAAAAGCGTCCGACATACAACAATGGCGGTCGTGCTGCAGCAGCCACGAGAAATCCTCACCGCATAGGAAAACTAGACGCCGAACAAGGAGAGCGGGGAGTTACAGCGCCACCTACAGGCGTGGAGGGGGTTAAAACAGCGTTCGGAACGTTCTCTGCATTTCAGATGACGCTCCGGGGAGAAGGCAGGGTTCTTCTCGTGTGGGCGGGGCCCGAGTCACGTGTGAAGTTAGATTGGGCTGCACCACTCACCTGGACACCACCAAAGGCAGGATGAGCATCTTCAGCATCCTCATGAGCAGCTCTCCGGGGAACTGGAAGTACTTCACTTCCTGCGGGAAATCACAGAAATGGGAAGTCACTCATCCGTCCTCGCCGTGCGACATTCTGGCCCGAGTCATGCCAACGCGGCCGCCATGGAAACGTGCGCAGAGGGCCTTTTTACCCTCCCCAAGCTCGGGGGCAGAAAGACAGACCTGCTGTGTTTATTTTGGAACGACTGCATTTACATGGAAGCCGAACGCGGCGGATTACGCCAAAACTAATTCTCTTACGCAGAGAAAAGACGAAGATATCAAACACAAGCCCCTCGGCCGTAAAACCAGACAAAGAGGTCACAGGTGGCTTAGTCTGTGTTTTTTGTATTATTATTATTGTCTTTACTTGTGTGATGCGCACACATGCTCGTACGCCGCTGCGTTTTAAACGCCATAATCCAGCATTCTGCAGTGTCTGGTGAACGTTGCACCAGAAATGAAGCTGTGGCGGCTGTAATAATCTGCTCTTAAGAGAATTACGGGGGTGAATATGTTCTGTAAATGGATGTGAATGGGTGTGAATACGGTGATCCAGAGGGGCTTAAACTGTAAATCAAAAATCTGGACATTTGCAGCGCTTCTTGGTCACGTTGGAGCATCGTTCTCGCAACTCTTATTGAAGAAACTTGGTCCTGTGTCCATCGCTTTACATTGTCCACCATCAATAATTCACTACAAGTCCGAAAAGCAAAATGATGCAAAATGGGCATCAAAAACAAAAGGTAGAACAGTAAATACCTGGGTGCTATGGCAACGAGTCAATGTCATTGATTGCATTGACAAAAAAATATGTTGGCGCCAATGAATTGGACCCAGATGATGAAAAACATGCTCATTCGTCAAAGGTGTTGAAATGCTTCAATATTAAAGGATGTTATTCTGTAATTCGTACTTTATTCTTGACGAAATACTGCCTATAGCAGTATTTCCATATAACAATCGACCCACTAGCACGAATAGGTGTGTAGGACGCCCATGACGTGACAAATGTGTAAGCAACTGGGGCAACTGTGGAAAACTCGGCTGATATTGTAGGCTACTGTTGGTTCTCTGTGTAATAAATGGCCACCCTCCTAAAATACGCACAAAAATATTCACCAGCCGCACCCCCAGTTCATAAATGACCCTCAACGTGGGATTTTACTGAACAGGAAACACAACAGAAGCAACAGAAAAGCAGCATAACGCTGGCTAGTAAAAAAAAATTAAATGGAGCGAACAAAGATTTCTGGTCCCCATGGCGAACGAGCATCAGCTGCCTTGGGTGAACTTGGGTGTGTGTGTGTGACATAAGCAGTATATGGAAACACGTTTAACATGATTGTTAAATTCCTCCAGCTTCCAGTGCTGCTGTTAACTATTTCGGTATTCAAGGGGCCATCTTTGCATTGCTAATTGCACAGATAAAGTATTCTGGTGACCTGCGACCTCTGACTACCACGGACTGTAGGATTATTTTGCACAGATTGTCTCCTTTTGAGTAAACATGGATTAGAATGTTAAGAAATGAATGTTTTTTCTTCCTTCAGATATCCCAGTGTGCATCTGCATGTCTGAAGGACGCGTAACGTTAAGAATGCAACGCAGCTTCAAGGCCCGTATGGAAGGCCAGACGCAGTGAGGTCCTTAATACATAAACAGTTATAATGGTTCACACGCTCTCATCGTGGTCGTGAATGTCATTTTCATTACGGCCATTCAGTTTTCGGGGTGGGATTATTTTCATGAAGAAAAAATACAATGGATTTAAAGTGCATAAGATTTTCTTAAACCCACGCAAGGCCAAAACAATGTATGCAGTCTGAAATAAATTCATACGTCCAAAATAAAAACCAATGAAACGATCCTCAGCAAACTGCACCTCGGCCAGTTTGGGGACCTTAGCAAAGTGGGGACCCATCCCAATAGCTGTGAGTAAATCTACAGTTTTTCTTTCTTAGGTCGTAGAACGAGAAGTTAATTGGCCAAAAAGACATTGAAGATGCATGTTGTACAATCGTTCTACCCCAGACAATGACCGCTTCAAATCAGAATAGACACAGTGAGGATCTTCTGTACTTCGCATTTTATTCACTTCTTTCTTTCTCACTGAATTTAGAGCAAAGATTCTTCTCTGTTAATAGATGCTTAATTATCAGTTCAACTTGATTCATTTGGACCAATGGAATGCCATGTGTGTGCACGTGGTCCATGTAGATCCATACACCCCCAGCCTGTCAGTAACACAATTGCCAATGGAAGTGTGTATGTGTGTCTGTCATCACTCGTGGCCCTTTTGTCAGTGTTTTTCAGTGTTCGTGATGGAGGTGAATGAACCGGAGCAACGAGAAATTTCTAAGTGAGATGAGGAGGTCGTCGTGGGCGGGCGGAGCCCATTCCGAGGGCTAAAGAGCTTTCCGCCTGTCGATAAGGCGACGGAGGCAGAGTCAGAGCTTAGGTCTGCTGCCGCAGATCAACATCACGCAGTCAAAAGGCCAGCTGGTACGCGGGCGCGTGGAACGCGGGCGTGCCGAGCCGACGCTGGCCCAGCTGCCACGAGCCCTGGCATCTGCCAGCACGTTGGCACGCTGGGTGGGCAGGGATACCCTGGCGTCCGGTGCCGCCGTCTGGGTGTGAAAAGCCGGACCTGCGGGATTGACCTTTTGTAGCAACGCTGGACAATAAAAGTAGTGATTTCCATCAGCGCCCCACGACCTCTCTCTCTGCTGAGCTCCTTCCAAACTTCATCAAAGCAAATTATTCATCATTAAGGACCTCGACCTGCAAACCTGTTTCTCTGGTTGGAACATTTTACTGAGACAAAAAGCTGAGATCTGAGACCTCTAATCTGCAGCAGGTCTGACTGCAGCAACCACATTTCTGTCCCGTGGACATTATGGGTGGCAGCAGTGCATTGTGGGGAATGTACCTATCATCTCCGAGCTGAAGAACCCACCACCAGGCATCCAGACTCACAGCTTCCCGCCACATTTATACTCATTTTTTAGGTTTCAACTGAGGACAAATTTCCCAACATCTATATGGGATTTTAAAATTCTCAGATGTACGGATTTGCCTGTGGATGAATCGGAATTTTGCTGTATCTTTTATCTATCGCCATAATGAGGCGATGCTTGGGAGAAGGGAGCAGGGAGTCCTGGGAAATTTTCCGGGAAGGGGGCACTGACCTGAACGGAGAGGTGCTTGGAGCGCAGGAAGAAACCCAGAAGGCACCCGATGACCACGGCCAGAACCGAGAGGATGAGGAGGCCGTTCTGCTGACACACGTTCTTCACCCGGCCCCACATGGCACCCAGCGCCATGGCAACGCGTCCACGTTCCCCGGCACCCGGTCAGTCGACGGAGAGCAGACAGGTCGAGAAAAGGCTGCCTCCGCTCCGGAACCCGGGACATCACGCTCCTCAGGATCACGTTCCCTGTCCCCCCACTGCCCCCTCCTCAGTGTGCGGCCTGGCCAATAGGGGACCATGTGACAGCTGGCGGTATTGTGGCTGAGGTTAATGCCAGCGATCCTATTAGGGCCGCACTACATTAAGGGGATCTCAAGCTGGATTACGGATCTCTGAACAATTGGACAGGGGATTGTTGCAGTGCGTGGAGCTGCAGGAAAACAGGAAACAGGAACAAAATTATCAACCGAGGGGGGAAGTGTTGTGGTTGGAAACCACAGGGCCACGTGCAGCGCCGAATGGCGGCCCTGCTGCCGGTCCCGGGCCTACTGACTCCAACGTGGACACCAAATCCGCTTCTTCTGTTTAAATTCTCGATCGGGACGTCTTCGTATTATCGTGACAGCCACGCCCACGAGCGGTGGGCGGTGAACCAGGCCCATCCCTGACACACTGAGATACTTTCTAATCCTAATCCCGGCGGACTGATCTGCAGCAGCGATAACCCAACACACTCGACACACACACAGCAGGGCACACCAGGGAAAAGATGGACCTGACTGACCCGAGACCAGCAGAACCCGGACCGACAAGAACAGCTCTTCAAAAGAGAAAATGTGCGGTGACACGAGCGGGTTTAAAACGTAACCTCCGTTTCACCTCCTCAGCATCCATTTTCCCATCTCTCTCTCCTGCATCACCTGATGGTGGCTGAGTGAAGGTGAAGTTGTTGTCATTGTGAAACACTGCAGCACAGCACACGGTGACACGGTGAAACGCGTCCTCTGTATTTAACCACCACCCTTGGTGAGCATTTAAATGTGAATTTACTTCTTTTCTTTACAGGTGGTAGTAGCCTAGTGGGTAACACACTCGCCTATGAACCAGAAGACCCGGGTTCGAATCCCACTTACTACCATTGTGTCCCTGAGCAAGACACTTAACCCTAAATTGCTCCAGGGGGGGACTGTCCCTGTACTGATTGTAAGTCGCTCTGGATAAGGGCGTCTGGTAAATGCTGTAAATGTAAATGTAAACTTATTTGCCCTGCTTTATTAATGCTTGGTTTTGTTGGGTTATGGGGAAAATTGTAAAGTTCAGAACTTTCAGAGCAGAAGAACAACTTGGATTTCACTGTTATGTGAATCTCTTGACACACGCGCACACACACACACACACACACACACACAGATCATTATGTGGACATTTTGTGGCATCTGCAGGTGAGCAGTAAGTCTGGGAAGATGGGATTACACCCCTGGGCGCTGCTCCGTTCCCTCCTAATGACCATCGTTTTGTCAGGCTGAGGGTGGTGTGGGCTTCGCCTAATGGCCCTTCTGAGCGCCGTGTGACAAACCTCCTCACTTCGATGCCAGCAGCACCACATGACAGTCTCATCACATTCCTGAACAAACATGATGAGAGCATCACTACCCGCCATCATTTCCCTCTTCCTCCATGCGCTGCATGGCGCACTTCCCAGTAAAATAAATCATGAAATCCAGCTCCCTTCACACCTTTCAAATAAAGAAATCCGTCTCTTCAAACATGACGCGTTGAATGTCAATTTTGTATGATTCATGCACATTTCCTTTTTTTGGCAGCCTTCACATCCCTGAAATGGCCGGTCCAGGGGGCGGGGCCTGGTTAAGAACCAGCAGCATCACGTCTCTGGCATGACTGGCAAAAAATAACTAAAAATAAGAACAAGTGAAGCACAAGACAGTTCATGTTCAAGATTCAAGGTTGGTTTATTGTCAGTACGACAGTATACACAGTATATACCGTGTATTAAAATAATGCTTCATACAGACCCCCCACAGTGTAATCATAAAATATATATATATATATATATATATATATATATATACACACACTAAACTAATCTATACAAACTAACTAAAACCTAAATACTGTACAGGTTATCTCTACAGGAGAAAAGTAAAACTTTTCTTTACAATGAACAGGTCGAACAGGACATAACTGGACAACATCATGTAGGACGCTTGTAAGTGGATATGTTGGATATTTCAAACAGGACACACAAGACAGGACAAACGTGTGCACAATGAGAAAACATGTGCAAAATGTGCAAAGATCAGATGAATAAGGCTGGAAGTGTATTGTTGTTGAGTTTAACCATGTTCCAGTGATGGCGGTGCATTTGGAGCTCTTAGGTTACAGTTCTGGTGCTGCGGAACCGTCTGCCAGACAGAAGGAGGGAGAACCAGGCACGTGAGGGGTGGTGAGAGTCCTTCATCATGTTCCGAGCTGGACGGATGAGGTGTTCCTCGTAGAGCTGGGAGATGGTGGAAGTGGAACCCCCATGAGGCGCTCTGCTGTCTTCACTACCCGCTGCTCAGCGACGGTGCAGGTCCCGTACCAGACAGTGATGTAGCAGTTCCTTCCTTGGTTTGGCCGTTACCATTTCAACAAGGTAAAGGTACTTATTAATAAATCACGAAACTGTAAATTACGGGACCATCACCATCTCAGTGTATGCTAGTTCATGATTTTGTAGAAAGCAATTGATTAATCTGTTGATATTTTTCTGTTTGAAGATTGGACATCTGTATGAATGAATGGGTGTTAAATGAAATGCAATGCAATGCAATTTCATGCAATTTATGCAAAAAATATTTTTTATTTTTTTGCTTGATTACCTGCACCAAAAAATGTACACAGCCCTGCACATTAATACTGAACATTAGCATGCAATTTTAATCAGGAGGCAGCGGCGCTCTCTGTTTCTTCTCCCATCTGGCTGGTAGTAGACTAGTGGGTAACACACTCGCCTATGAACCAGAAGACCCAGGTTCAAACCCCACTTACTACCATCGTGTCCCTGAGCAAGACACTTAACCCTGAGTGTCTCCAGGGGGGGACTGTCCCTGTAACTACTGACTGTAAGTCGCTCTGGATAAGGGCGTCTGGTAAATGATGTAAATGTAAAATGTAAATCTCCTCTCTGCCTCCCGGGCAAATCCTCCAGAGCTGCTCTGATGAGACGTGCTGATCGTTTCCTGTAGCCATTCATGACATTTATGGAGGCAAAAATTCTGCCTTTTACTCCAAAACCATATCCTGACCTTCAGTTTGGTTCATGCATAGTAAAGTTACATGCATAAATACAACTTTATAACAGAACGTACTATTGCATGTAAAAAGTACAACATTGTAAAGGAATTTGATTCAGAAAGGTCAACTGTGATTTTTTCATTACACGTAAATATTTTTTTTTTTGTGTTAATGATTATGGCTGAAATCCCAGACCTCGAATGATTCAACAAAAACTGTATTCATAAGTTTACAGAAATGTCCAGCTTCTGGAAAGAATGTTCTTTTTAAATTCAACTATGAAAACAATGAACCTTTTCACCATATTCCACTATAAAGGCCAAAGAAACAAATCCCTCCACCCCATGGCCCTTTGTTTCATGTGCTGACTGTCTGGAGGCCATTTATGGAGACTTCTTCTGTGAACGCAGCCCCACTTAGTGGAAACAACTCAGTGCCCCCTGTCCAGCGAATCAGAACGCTCTACTCTCATTATTGATTTATCCAGGAGAGCGGTTTCACTGGGACTCCAGGCCGTCAATAATGAATCAGTGCAGGGACCAAGCAACCATACACACACACACACACACACACACACACACACACACACACACAGTTCTTGGCTATTGTTTAGCTTTTTTAGATTTAGTGTTGGGTATTATGGTGTCAGTCAGACTCCACAATAACTAGTTTATCTGCCCAAATTCCCAGTAATTTCATTTTATTTTATTTTACAAAGGACATTGGGTTATTGTTACTGGAACAGTTCTGATTTGTTTTTATGACAGTCAAATGGTTAAAAAAAGTGATCATAATGAACTAAATCTATCAAGAACTGACAAATTATGGAACCTGATAAAAAAAAATTATAATCACACTCTCCAATGACACCCTGACACCCTGCACTCTAGATGGAGCGGGTGGTTTTTCTCCCATAAAAAAATACTTTAGCACATTTACAGGTGACACATTTACATTTAAATTACTTATCAGACGCCCAGAGCGACTTACGAGAGGGGGGTTTGAACCTGGGTCTTTGGGTTCATAGGCCAGTGTGTTACCCGCTAGACTCCTACCACCCTACCACACAAAAGAGTACAAAAAGGGGAGGAGCCTGTAGGCATGATTGACAGCTGCCACTGAGGTGCCACTGAGGTGCCACTGAGCAAAGCACCGTCCCCACACACTGCTCCCCGGGCACCTGTCATGGCTGTCCACTGCTCACTCAGGGTGATGGTTAAATGCAGAGGACAAATTTCATTTACATTTACATTTACAGCATTTATCAGACGCCCTTATCCAGAGCGACTTACAATCAGTAGTTACAGGGACAGTCTCCCTGGAGCAACTTAGGGTTAAGTGTCTTGCTCAGGGACACTGTGTGCACCGTGTGCTGTGCTGCTGTGTATCACATGTGACAATCACTTCACTTTATTATTTAGCATCTCTATAGCATCTCTATAGCAACTCCAGCGGTGCAGCGGGAGCCTGAACTGACTTATATCTGCTGAGAGAAACCATTCGAGAACCGCAGGGGTGTAGTCCTTACATCAGAATAAGGTGGATTGTGTTCATTTAATTCGGTTCTGGCTATATAAGATGCTTCTCAGGAGTTGGGCATTTCAGTTTTGGAAATCATTTTTTATTGATTGTAGGCAAAAAATAATCTAGTTTACAGTGTGCATGTAATGAATAAAGGATATATAAGTTAAATGTTCCACATTGTTCTTGTTTTTTGAGATGCACGTGTAGGCGTGGGTTATCGGGTGATCCACATATTTATTCCAGCTGGATTCTGCATTAATAAGTACATTTATTCTCTCATAAACTCACCTCTGTAGGCAGATTTTCACTGAAAATGCACTTCACCGCACAGAAATGACATGATGAACGTGGAGATCCTCCCACCATGGACCTTCATGAAATAACAGTGGTAGGGTTAGGGTAAACACTGTCACTGTGTTACTTATCCACAGCTACCGGATAAAACCGAGACGTCGCTCAAACATTGATGGTGACCATGGATCCCGGCTTCTTCCTGGAATACGTGCAGAGAAATCTCTTTATGACATCCACCTCGGAGACAGGCGGTCACAAATCGTATTTAAATTCGGACATTTTACAGTACGTAGAAATCTAAATGTGACACCAACAGTACAGATGAAATATCGGTCCCTATTCTTACCAGCACAGACATAAAAAGATTGGGGTGGACGTGATGCTGCTACACCCTCAGGACATGATGTAGGGACGCATGCTGCTCATATTGAGTGTGTTCTGTACAGCATGCAGATCTCGCACTGGCGGGACTCTGCCACCGGGGGTCGCCTCTGCGCCACTGAATTATTCGCTGATGATCAGTTTCACTCGTCTGAAAGAGAAAAGTGGAAAAAAGTGAAGTGGTTGTCATTGTGAGACACTGCAGCGCAGCACACGGTGACGCGGTGAAAAGTGTCCTCTGCATTTAACCCTTGGTGAGCAGTGTGCACCATGACAGGTGCCTGGGGAGCAGCATGTGTGGACGGGACCTTCATCGAGGGGACCACTGAAGTGAAGTGATTGTCACAGCGAAACGTGTCCTCTGCTTTAACCATCACCTTTTGGCGAGAAGTGGGCAGCCATGACAGTGCGTGGGGACGATTCTGTGCTCAGTGGCACCCTGCCGGTTCGGGATTTGAACCCAACAACCTTCCGATTACACCTTTAATGGGGCCGACACAGGTCCTCTGGGTTTTGGGCTATTGAGAATGTCTCGTGGTTTGGATATGGTAAAAAAAAAGGGTTTAGAATTAAACTGTAATGCATGTGAGACAAATTATCTGATGACAGATAACAGAATTTATGCTCAGGCATGACGGTAAATGATGGTAATTTGGACTTTTCATTTCTCTGAACTGGTCCATTTCTGTGATTTAGAATTTGGTTTGAATTATATTTAATAAATTTTCTTGGATGCTTGAAGTCAATTCCTCTCTGTATGAATAAATGATGAATGTGACTGCATGGTGAAGCAATGAAAATCCAGAGGAAGCCTCCTTTCGTACGAAGAGAAGTGGCCTTGACGCACTGTAGCACAACAACAAGGAGACCTTCACCAGCTCCTCACCTTCAACTGACCTCCATGGTCTCTGAACACCACCTGCATCACCAACAGGTGGCTAAAGAGCTCTGGGTGGAATCCAAAACCTTCCTACCTGCATCCAAAACTAGAGGAGCTCCATCAGGTGATGTAGATCATCAGAAGCCTTAGAGGCTCTGGGATAGTGTCAGATCTTCGGGAAAAAGTGGAATAAAAAAGTGACTGAGATTTTAAAGTGAAGGAACAAATTTACAAGGCCACGTTTCTCACTAAACTCTAAATGGAAGTTGCGTTAGTCTCTTCATTGCCGTTTAGAAGATTCTGCTTGATTGACCGACTGCCGGAATGCAGCAATGTCGTGTTTTGTTCTCGAACCATCAGACGGGGACGCTGCTTCATCATCGTTTATCCACCATCACATTGTTTTAGTAGAAACCTTTTCTGGTGAAAGAAATGTCTTCTTCAGCACAGCTCTGTGAATCCAGCAGGAAAGATGTCAAATCAGACCAACTGAAGCCACCACAGGCCTGCACAGAGGGGACACTTACGGGCCACCAAGTGTCAAGTGCTTATTTCTGGGACACGAAATGAATTATGTCAACTTGCATTTTGTCCACATAAAGATGAACCTTCTGTCACGAGAGAAGGAAGATGTTGTCACTTTTTCGTTCACAGAAAGGACAAAAAAAAAAGTGAATATGACGAAATGTCTTTTGGTAAGTGTCTGAACGTCCTCAGAAATACACTTGCATGATGGGCACATGGCTTCATGCTTGTGTCTCCAGGGGGACAGTCCTCCAGTGTCCAGGATTTGTGCTCCCTGCCTGGTTTTAATAACCATGCTGCAGCCTGCTTCCTCCTGCTGACTGGAGATCTTGGAGATGGAGAGCAGCTACTGGGCATCTGCAGTCCTCCTCATGATGCTTGTGTCTCCAGGGGGACAGTCCTCCATGGTTTTAATAACCATGCATCCTGCTGCCTGGAGATCTTGGAGAAGAGGTGCAGATGCACAGTAGCTGTTGCTGCGGGGAACGGAAGAATGTGAAATGAAGCATCGATCCTGCGATCCTGGGCAGCCGAGGACCGCGGTGACGTGCGCACGCACGACGGGGACCTGCCGAGGAGGGTGAGGATGACGACGACGACGACGAAGCCAGAGCTCCGCCGACAGACCCGCAGCAGGAGCCCCAACTCCGGAACTTTACGCGCCGCCATGAGCGCCGTCTGCTCCAGCTACCGCAACGCGACCCACGCGCACGTCGCCGGCTTCTCGTGCCCGCGACCCGACGGCGACGCGCGCGCCGCCTTCTGCTGCGGCTTCAGCGACATCAAGTACTGCTGCGACGACCCCAACGGCTTCTTCCCCTACGAGTACGGGTACATGTGGTGGCTCAGGCAAGTGACTTTAATCCGGAGGCGAGACAGGGACAGTCAAGTGTCGTGGACGGGGACACGATGGTAGTACGCACCTGGCTGCTACTACCAATACGAATATTTCCCGTCTTATTTCATCTGCTTGTGTCCCGTTTTTTTTTTTGTATATTTCTCAGACATTTAGCCACATGACACCTGTCACTTTTTACCCCTCGGGCGCCGTTTGCGAACTTTTTACGCACCAAGTGGCGGGTCGCCTGTTGCGCATGCGCAGTACGCCGTTCCGTTAGTTCGATTAAACGAAAAATTCATTAATTTATTCAGCTGTCAAATACATTGCCTGTGTATTTGACGTGATGTACGATCATTTTACCTTTTCATTTTAAGTTATTTCGTTTCGTTTTTCTGTTTTCTGAGGGCTGTAGTAGCCTAGTGTGTAACACACTCGCCTATGACCCGGGTTCAAACCCCACTTACTACCATCGTGTCCCTGAGCAGGACACTTAACCCTGAGTGTCTCCAGGGGGGGACTGTCTCTGTAACTACTGACTGTAAGTCTCTCTGGATAAGGGCGTCTGGTAAATACTGTAAATGTAAATGTTTTCATTGTAAAAAATCTGCTTTTCCACACCAACGATGTTAACCCCACTAAATGTGGTCAATCTGAGAAGAAAGGCTCCAGCGTTAGATTAGACCATGGAATGATGGTCCCTGAGTGGTGGTGCATCATGCCCAGTTCCTACCGTACCAGCCTGTGGGGGCGGGGCTATGATCTGGCTACGTTATGAGGTCAGCTGACCTCATAACTGACCTCATAACGACTGGGTCACATTCCAAGATGGCAGTGCCAGGACACAATCCTCTTGTACGGGTTTGAAAAGGGTTTGAAGCGGCGCAGCCAAGGCGAAAGGCGGCCCTATGAAACAGTTCGGCGTCCCAGAAGTGTACGTGGTCGCTGCACGTTTCCTCCACGCAGCAGCAGCAGCAGCAGCCGCGTCAGGGAGTAAATGAGGGAATTGGAATTCCGGGGGTGGTGCACCAGTAGGGTTTCATCTGCAGCAGCACCCCTGGTCTGAGATGATGTCTTCTCCTTCGCTTCAACTGTTCATCAAGTTGAATATGCAGCAGCAGATGGTGCGGAGTGGCGCGGATGGATGAATACAAGATTCGCATTTAAAACCGAGTCGTGAGATGCCGGAGATGTTGATTAGTTGCCATGACGGCGAGATGGATGAAATGTCAGGCCGACATGAACCCGGTGTCACGGCCCCTCCCTCTGTGTTGCAGCGTGGGGGCTCTGGTGGGCTTGTCCATAGCAGCTGTTGTTCTCCTGGCGTTCCTCGTGACCGTGTGCGTCCTGTGCTACCTCTTCATCGCCACCAAGCCCGCCCGCCGCGACAATGGCCTGCCCCTCAGAGCACCAGGTGAGAGACTCCGCCCTTGCGCTGTTAATGGCGGTTAATTAGACTGGAACTCTTCAGCGTTGCAGAAGGTTACACACTGAGGTCATTAGAATGAATTGATTAGAAATACAGTAGACATGTCATTTTCGGGACCCTTCACAGATCAATTAATATCTGAACAGACATATTTGCATTTATAACCCCGGTTATTTTCTTTTGAATGCAGTGATTTGGCAAATCGAATTAATTCTAACTGATTATGGGACGGGGCCAGCGCATCAATATGTTAACATCCTGACACTAGCGGTCATGGGGCGGGGCTAGGCTTGCAGCACAGGGCGGAGTTTCTAGCGGGGGTTCCCTTTTCAGACGTTCTTAAGACAGATCGGGTCCTAGCGAACCACGCTCTAAAGCACGTTTATAAGTAGCGTCTTCCAAATGCAGACAAACATTTCCTGTGGACACGGTGTCCTGCCAGCTGCGATATAAAGCCACCATCAGCGCTAATTTCATTTCCAAAAATGATTTTCATCAGAATATTTTAAATTTTCAGAATGAAGCGAACATAAAATGGCGTGGCCATGATGTGTTCGGTCAAGTTTGACATTATTTGGGACGTCTGGTTTTGTAAGAGTCCATCATTCGCACCGCAGCGTCATTAGATATGAATAATAATAATGCTATCCTGGTCATTCTGTATTTTTCTTTCCGTGATAAAAAGAGCAGAAGCTGAGTTCTGTTTCCTGTGCACGTTTCAATAAGATAACACAGCAGGACATGAACAGGGAACAAATGGTCTGCGTAAAAATAACCTGAGTGTCCTGTGGTGCCAGAGACATTTCTGTAATAGTTCACCGCGGCGCCCTGTAATTATGCGTCGAAACGTCAGACCCTGCGTGCTTTTTAAAAGGTAATTGCTGCACTTTACGTGGAAATATCAGTGGCCGTGGCAGGAAGCTGCACGTGTTCGGGATTTCCTCTGGCCTGGTTACACCAGGCCCGAGTACACTTGTCTAGGCTCAGGGAGTAAAATGGGACTCTTACACAGGTTCACCCACCTTATATTCTATTTCTTACACTCAATTACTGTGGTGCTGATGGAAGAAATGTATATAATCATTACACCCATCGCTTTTAATGGTCAGTAAGTGGCTGTTTATAGGCAGGATTTGCTTATGAAAACCGCAAGTTCTGCTTCTGGCTTTTTTTAATAGGATAAATCAATAAATATGAACAGATTGACTATTCAAGTGTGTTTGTTACTGAGAGGGCCGCGTGGTTTGTGGTCTGTACAGAACCCACTGAAGTCCTGAGTGATTCTGTGGCCCCTGCTGCCCGTGGACCCCGGGGTCTCCGCAAGCATTTCCTCAGCCCGAAGCTGGACTGCGACTCGCAGCCGGCCGACCCCGAGCGCCTCTTCCAGCGCTGCTTCATGGCCGCCATCACCACGGTGAAGGTCGAAGGTCCCTCCTGAGGGCACGTGGCCTTTCTGCAGCCTGGACCTCTTGTTTGAACCTGGACATTGGCGCAGACAGCACCTGATATCACCAGAGTCCAGCCAGGAGGGAAATTACTGGTGATAACTGGTGCTGTGTGACCAACACTGTGGCCTTTGACCTGAATCCTGCTCAGCAATCCTAGTTCAGCCTGAATTTCCACCTGTTCACCAATCACTGTGCCTCTTTTCATAGCAACTGTTGCTAACCTGCACTGTCTCAGATCCTGGTAGTTTTTACCATTTCACCTGGTTTCTGAAATGGACCAAGTGGGCAGGACTTTATCTGTCAACTCCTATGTTGACTACATCAAGCGTAAAGAAGAAGGGCTTTCAGCATCACTCCACAGGTCTGAAGAATCTGCCAAAGAGGGTCATTTTGAGCCATAGTTTTTCAATGCTACATATGATGAAAGTGTTCTGATGGTGGAACTGGTGAATTAGTGAACATTAGTGACCACGCCCACTACCGACACCAACATGCAGGTTACCAGGCGCTTTAATTCCAGCGTTCTGATGGGTGAACTGGTGAACATTAGTGACCACGCCCACTACCTACACCAACATGCAGGTTATCAGGCGCTTTAATTCCAGCGTTCTGATGGGGGAACTGGTGAATTAGTGAACATTAGTGACCACGCCCACTACCAACACCAACATGCAGGTTATCAGGCGCTTTAATTCCAGCGTTCTGATGGGGGAACTGGTGAATTAGTGAACATTAGTGACCACGCCCACTACCAACATGCAGGTTATCAGGCGCTTTAATTCCAGCATTCTGATGGGTGAATTAGTGAACATTAGTGACCACGGCCACTACCGACACCAACATGCAGGTTATCAGGCGCTTTAATTCCAGCGTTCTGATGGGTGAACTGGTGAATTAGTGAACAATAGTGACCACGCCCACTACAAACACCAACATGCAGGTTATCAGGTGCTTTATTTCCAGAATTCTGATGGGGGAACTGGTGAATTAGTGAACATTAGTGACCACACCTACTACCGACACCAACATGCAGGTTATCAGGTGCTTTAATTCCAGCGTTCTGATGGGGGAACTGGTGAATTAGTGAACATTAGTGACCACGCCCACTACCAACATGCAGGTTATCAGGCGCTTTAATTCCAGCGTTCTGATGGGGGAACTGGTGAATTAGTGAACATTAGTGACCACGCCCACTACCGACACCAACATGCAGGTTACCAGGCGCTTTAATTCCAGCGTTCTGATGGGGGAACTGGTGAATTAGTGAACATTAGTGACCACGCCCACTACCAACATGCAGGTTATCAGGCGCTTTAATTCCAGCGTTCTGATGGGGGAACTGGTGAATTAGTGAACATTAGTGACCACGCCCACTACCAACATGCAGGTTACCAGGCGCTTTAATTCCAGCATTCTGATGGGTGAACTGGTGAACATTAGTGACCACGGCCACTACCGACACCAACATGCAGGTTATCAGGCGCTTTAATTCCAGCGTACTGATGGGGGAACTGGTGAATTAGTGAACATTAGTGACCACGCCCACTACCAACACCAACATGCAGGTTATCAGGCGCTTTAATTCCAGCGTTCTGATGGGTGAACTGGTGAATTAGTGAACATTAGTGACCACGCCCACTACCAACACCAACATGCAGGTTATCAGGCGCTTTAATTCCAGCGTTCTGATGGGGGAACTGGTGAATTAGTGACATTAGTGACCCCGCCCACTACCCCAACATGCAGGTTATTCAGGCGCCTTAAATTCACGGTTCTGATGGGGGAACTGGTGAATTAGTGAACATTAGTGACCACGCCCACTACCGACACCAACATGCAGGTTATCAGGCGCTTTAATTCTAGCGTTCTGATGGTGAACTGGTGAATTAGTGAACATTAGTGACCACGCCCACTACCAACATGCAGGTTATCAGGCGCTTTAATTCCAGCGTTCTGATGGGGGAACTGGTGAATTAGTGAACATTAGTGACCACGCCCCATGTGTTACATCTCATAGAGCATTGTGAAAATGTGGCTCGCTAGCATCTCCCACCAGTCTTTATGAACTCAAAATTGGTGTACAGGGTATTCTGTGTATTGGTTAGGAGGTCACAGAAAACATGTAACAGAAAGTTGTTTTTAGGATAAACATAAGAAATATATTCAGCCCCAGCTCCATTTTCAGAATTCAGTGTTTTAGAATACATCTGTACTGTTTGGTTTGTGTTTTTTTTTTTGTTCATTTTGTCATTGTATTCAATTATTGGCTCTTGTGTGGTTTCATTATGTTTTAATTAGCTTGAAGTTGTAAAGAAGTGCTTGTTTTTTCATATGCTTCTATTATATTATATTATATTATATTATATGGTTTGGTAATGTATGGTATATATTCATGTTGACATGAATATACCATTTGAAGTATTTTTTAAAAACTGTATATACATTTTGTATAGTGGCAGCAGTGGCCTAGCGGTTAAGGAAGTGTCGCCGTTATCAGAAGGTTGGAGGTTTGAATCCCGATCCGCCAAGGTGCCACTGAGCAAATCACCATCCCCACACACGGCAGATGGTTAAATACAGAGGACACGTTTCACTGCGTCAACATGTGTGTCCTGCAGTGTTTAACAATGACAATCACTTCACTTTCATATGTATTCTAAAAGTATTCTGAATACATGCCTTTATGGTTCTAAAGCATTAGAACAATGTATTCAGCCCCTCACTTAACTGTATGGATTATATGTGTATTTGTAAAATGCATCTTGTATGAATTATGAGTCTGTGTTATTCTAATGTTGGTCATTTTTTTATTTTATTTATGGATGACTTGAAGAATCAAGACCTTGGTGTGATTTTGTGTGTGTGTGTGTGTGTGTTAGCACCTATGTTTTCGGGAGACATAGCCCTGGCTCATTTTGAAGTGTGTGAGTGGTGGGCAGCTCTGATAAGTGGGTTCTGGAACTGGACCCACTGGCTTTTATTAAACCCTCTCTTCAGCACTACAGGGGCAGCTTCTGATGGTCTCCACTGAGTGTTAAAGGTTTGAAGTTCACCACTCTATCCAAATAACATACTTTAGAAGACTATTTTTTAGGACCTTGCCGTTTTTACACTGTCTGTAAGAGATGCTGCTCCTGTTCAGAGAGATGTAAGTTGTTTTCTTGCCTTTGTCCTTTCAGAAACATTTCTTTCATCTTTCCATTATCCTGCAGCACTCAGAAGAGCTGGTTCCAGATCTGTAATCACTGCTGTTATCACAGAGTCCATTATTCAAATCAACACCAACCTGAAGCTCCTGCTGCTGACCCTCGCTCTGCAGAAGGGCGTCTCGTAAATACTGTAAATGTAAATTTATGGCAAATATCTTGATTCGATTGAGATAATAATGATACGAGCTGTAACGTAAATGCTGCTGTTGTGCCGATAACTATGATGAAATATATCATTTGAATAAAACGAGAAAAACCTCTACATTTACATTTACAGCATTCACCAGACGCCCTAATCCAGAGTGACAGGGACAGTCTGTAACTCTTAATTAGAGTTCAGGAGACTTGTGGTGGTTCAGCAGATTCAGAGAAAGTGACAAAGCGCACTTTACAGTGAAGAGGAAAAGAAGATAGAACGACACGGAACAAATCAGCGTCTTTTGTGTCTGGAATGGACGAATTCTTGAGTCTATAAAGTAATAATATAATAATAAGATCTTTAATTATGAAATGGGTTTGTCTAAAAGAACAAACTGTTACTAAAAAAAGACTTAAATACAATTGTCATTGACTAAAACGAGACAAAAGACTGATTTCACCGTGTGCTGCGCTTTACAGTGACAATCACTTCACTTTCACTAGAATGCTGAGACCAAGGATCACTGATTTACATTTACCGCATTTACCAGACGCCCTTATCCAGAGCGACTTACAGTCAGTAGTTACAGGGACAGTCCCCCCCCTGGAGACACTCAGGGTTAAGTGTCCTGCTCAGTGGGGTTTGAGCCTGGGTCTTCTGGTTCATGGGCGAGTGTGTTACCCACTAAGCTACTAGCACCCCATACCACTGATGGCTTCCTCATCACCTCTGACCAAAGGTTTTTCGAGGTGAGGTTGTATTTTTGGACATCTGCTGGTGGGACAGGGCTTTAGGCTCCACCTGCATGCTGGGCTCTCTGCATGTTTTATTGAATGCGCATTTGTCCACTGCGTTTTGACCAAATCAGAGCCCTCCAACTTGGACATGAACTCTATAATGGAATCCAGCGCACATACCACTCCATTAATGGCCTGGATTCAGACTCAAACACGTGAACTCAAGCAGGGATCAGAGGCGCTTGTTGTCCATGTTGTGTACGTAGCAGCTGGCCTTTTCAGGCAGGAACCAAGTCACATCTGAAGGTTTCTATAGACGTCACACCCGGAGCAGGAAATGAATCGAAGGTGCTCCTGTCAGGAAGGGGCACTGGGCCGCTGGATAATTGAGCCAAGTTTCCACTGCAGATGTTGAGAGTTTATTTAGCAAATTCTTACTATCGGCGTTCCTGGAACGCAGAGCAGGAAGGTGTGACGTTTAATGCTTGATGGTCCATTTCTGTAAATGAGCTCAGCAGCAGAAGTTTCTCCTGTTGGGCTGCAAAGGAGTGGAAACCCAGTGAAGAACGCTGATGGGAACCATGGAAGGAGCAGGGGAATCTGAGGGAGGACAGCTAGTAAAGAGTAGACCATCTAATCAATGTTGGACATTAGAAGGTGTCAGAACATGGGGACGTGTGGCTGCAGATCTGGCCACGTGGAGCAGGAGAAGAACGTATGTTGGTCTGATGAGTCACATTATGAGAAGTGCATAACAGATAATTCTTTATTCTGCTTTATAAAGCTTTATTATAAAGCTTTATTCTTCCAGTTCATGCTGGAGCAGGACAAAGCAGATCATTTTGTTTGTCACATCACGTGACACCAGCACGCAGGTACACGTGAGTGAAATACTTGTCCACAAAGAATCTCACGTGACAAACACGTATGTACAGCAGGTACGGAAAGTATTCAGACCCTCTTAAATTTTTCACTCTTGAAAATCTTCTATTATCATTAAAATAATTTAAGTAAATTATTTTCCTTGTTAATGTACACACAGCACCCCAGAAATTTTGCAGACAAACTGAAGTATCACATGGTCCTCAGTATTCAGACCCTTTGCTCAGTATTTAGTAGAAATGTCCTGTTGATCTAATACAGCCATGAGTCTTTTTGGGAAAGTTTTTCACACCAGGATTTGGAGATCTTCTGCCGTTCCTCCATGCAGATCCTCTCCTGTTCTGCCAGGTGAGATGGTAATCGCTGGTGGACAACGTTGAGTTTCCTGTCCAGCGTCCAGGGAACTGTAGTGTACAAACAGCATTCTTACATATGTGCCCTTCTTCTGTAGGTGAGGGAGGGCAGTGTGGAGTGCCAGGACGTCTGTGGTGGCGTCAGGACAAAAGCTCCAAGAGCCCCATGTCACCTCCTGTCACACACACTGCACCTCTCCAGAAGCTATTTTAAAGCCAGCAGGCTCTCTGCGTTGCTCGTCCTGTCATTAAATCACATTTGTGTCTCTCTGGTGACCTTCATTTGTCTGGACGTGATTGTGGAAAGAAAGAAACGTCACATGACTTGACACCAGTCATGTGATCATACTGCGACTTCTCCAGCTGTCACGCTTCCATAGAAGTGACGTTCTGTGAGCAGTGTGTGGCATTCGAACCGGCAGCCTTACCCGCTAGGCCACCACTGCCCCTGCTGTGGAGTAAATCGGTTATTTTAAAGCTTTTAATAATTGAACAAGTTATTAAAACAAAAAATCAGTACAGCTTACTTGACAGGATCCCTGCTGGAGGACGGAATGTGTAGCGCCCCCTGCTGGTCACTGTACTGCTGCACCTAAATTCACAGAATAGTTTTAAATGCCAAAGGTCATCGTCCGTTTACATTAGTTTGTAATCGCAAAGGTTCGAACCCCACTTACTACCATCGTGTCCCTGAGCAGGACACTTAACCCTGAGTGTCTTCAGGGGGGGACTGTCCCTGTAACTACTGACTGTAAGTCGCTCTGGATCAGGGCTTCTGGTAAATGCTGGAAATGGCTTAGTTTTTTTTCTTCAGCATTTGTGTCCTCTGCTCACTGGTCCACAACAAGGGCACTGCAGTCGAATCCCAATGTTCCATATCCTGAGTTCCTCCTTCAGACCCCCTTCACCACCACACATGCTGGGACCCGGAATCGGAGGCAAGGTGCCACTGAAGCACCGTCCCCACACGCTGCTTGTCCCCTTCTTTTTAGGTTAAATACAGAGGACACGTTTCACTGTGTGCTGCGCTGCGGTGTCTAACAATGACAATCACGTCACTTTCACTTCACTTTCATATTCATGCGTCTGCTTGAAATGAGAAATGAGCTGCAGACCCCCAACCTGACGTGTAATAAACGTTACTAATTAACCGCAGTCATGAGTGCGGCTCCTTCCGCCTCCTTCAACCTTTGCTCAACATGACTGCAGCAGAAGGAGAAGCCGCTGTCCCCCACACACACCGCCGTCCTGACCCTCCGTGTCTTCTCTGGGTACGTATGGTGTGGATGATGGGAGCCATATTTCCTCGGGCAGCTGGTTAAATGTTGGGATGTCCCGTCAGGAAGCGCTGCATCATGGGACTCCACCGGTGGAGTGGCGCCGTGTGTCTGTGTGTCTGGGTGGTGCTGGACGCTGCAGCTGCGCCCCAGCATGGTGAGAACCGACCCGACTCGGCTTTTACAGCTTCGGAGGCCGCGGTTTCGGGCGAGGGTGTAAAGGCGGAGTCTCGTCTCTCACAGGACTCGCAGCGGGTGAAGGAGGCGTCGGAGGTTTCAGCCGAAGACTCCAGGCTGTGGAGGGTGACAACAATAAGACAGAAGTCTCCAAAAGCCGTAAGAACCGCCTTCCACCCACTGTGTTATGTATGGCCTCCACACCGCCAATTTATTCACATCAGTGAACTACAGAATGCATTTTATTGGCCAAAAAAATGTATGAGCCCTATTTTGTCAGGGTGATATAATACGTGCAAAGTGGGTCACGGTCACTCATCTCAGTCTGTGTCTTCAGACTTGAGGAAACTAAGCCGATAGAAACAGGAAGCGTTTCTAATTACCCACCCAGCCCTTTACCTTTACTGTGTTTATCAGATGGCCTTATCCAGAGCGCCTTACAATACGTTCTGATGGTCGGAGACACTCAGGGACACAATTGTAGTAAGTGGGTTTGAACCGGGGATTTTGTGACATCAACTGGTTCAGAGTTGGGTGTCTTAGCAACTAGACTGTATTCATTTCTGATTAAGATTAAATGAACAATATTTGAAAAAGGGGAGGAGCCTGTAGGCATGATTGACAGCCCTAATTTAATTCCAGCATTCTGATGGGGGAACTGGTGAATTAGTGAACATTAGTGACCACGCCCACTACCAACATGCAGGTTATCAGGCGCTTTAATCGTTCTGATGGGTGAACTGGTGAATTAGTGAACATTAGTGACCACGCCCACTACCAACATGCAGGTTATCAGACGCTTTAATTCCAGCATTCTGATGGGGGAACTGGTGAATTAGTGAACATTAGTGACCACGCCCACTACCAACATGCAGGTTATCAGGCGCTTTAATCGTTCTGATGGGTGAACTGGTGAATTAGTGAACATTAGTGACCACGCCCACTACCAACACCAACATGCAGGTTATCAGGCACTTTAATCGTTCTGATTAGTGAACTGGTGAATTAGTGAACATTAGTGACCACGCCCACTACCAACACCAACATGCAGGTTATCAGGCGCTTTAATCGTTCTGATTAGTGAACTGGTGAATTAGTGAACATTAGTGACCACGCCCACTACCAACACCAACATGCAGGTTATCAGGCACTTTAATCGTTCTGATTAGTGAACTGGTGAATTAGTGAACATTAGTGACCACGCCCACTACCAACACCAACATGCAGGTTATCAGGCGCTTTAATCGTTCTGATTAGTGAACTGGTGAATTAGTGAACATTAGTGACCACGCCCACTACCAACACCAACATGCAGGTTATCAGGCGCTTTAATTCCAGCGTTCTGATGGGGGAACTGGTGACTTAGTGAACATTAGTGACCACGCCCACTACCAGCACCAACATACAGGTTATCAGACGCTTTAATTCCAGCGTTCTGATGGATGAACTGGTGAATTAGTGAACATTAGTGACCACGCCCACTACCAACATGCAGGTTATCAGGCGCTTTAATTCCAGCGTTCTGATGGATGAACTGGTGAATTAGTGAACATTAGTGACCACGCCCACTACCAGCACCAACATGCAGGTTATCAGACGCTTTAATTCCAGCGTTCTGATGGGGGAACTGGTGACTTTGTGAACATTAGTGACCACGCCCACTACCAACACCAACATTCAGGTTATCAGGCGCTTTAATTCCAGCGTTCTGATGGGGGAACTGGTGACTTTGTGAACATTAGTGACCACGCCCACTACCAGCACCAACATGCAGGTTATCAGACGCTTTAATTCCAGCGTTCTGATGGGGGAACTGGTGACTTAGTGAACGTTAGTGACCACGCCCACTACCAACATGCAGGTTATCAGGCGCTTTAATTCCAGCGTTCTGATGGGGGAACTGGTGACTTAGTGAACATTAGTGACCACGCCCACTACCAACATGCAGGTTATCAGGCGCTTTAATTCCAGCGTTCTGATGGATGAACTGGTGAATTAGTGAACATTAGTGACCACGCCCACTACCAGCACCAACATGCAGGTTATCAGACGCTTTAATTCCAGCGTTCTGATGGATGAACTGGTGACTTTGTGAACATTAGTGACCACGCCCACTACCAACACCAACATTCAGGTTATCAGGCGCTTTAATTCCAGCGTTCTGATGGGGGAACTGGTGACTTTGTGAACATTAGTGACCACGCCCACTACCAGCACCAACATGCAGGTTATCAGACGCTTTAATTCCAACGTTCTGATGGGGGAACTGGTGACTTAGTGAACATTAGTGACCACGCCCACTACCAACATGCAGGTTATCAGGCGCTTTAATTCCAGCGTTCTGATGGATGAACTGGTGAATTAGTGAACATTAGTGACCACGCCCACTACCAGCACCAACATGCAGGTTATCAGACGCTTTAATTCCAGCGTTCTGATGGGGGAACTGGTGACTTTGTGAACATTAGTGACCACGCCCACTACCAACACCAACATTCAGGTTATCAGGCGCTTTAATTCCAGCGTTCTGATGGGGGAACTGGTGACTTTGTGAACATTAGTGACCACGCCCACTACCAGCACCAACATGCAGGTTATCAGACGCTTTAATTCCAGCGTTCTGATGGGGGAACTGGTGACTTAGTGAACATTAGTGACCACGCCCACTACCAACATGCAGGTTATCAGGCGCTTTAATTCCAGCGTTCTGATGGATGAACTGGTGAATTAGTGAACATTAGTGACCACGCCCACTACCAGCACCAACATGCAGGTTATCAGACGCTTTAATTCCAGCGTTCTGATGGATGAACTGGTGAATTAGTGAACATTAGTGACCACGCCCACTACCAACATGCAGGTTATCAGGCGCTTTAATTCCAGCGTTCTGATGGGGGAACTGGTGACTTTGTGAACATTAGTGACCACGCCCACTACCAACATGCAGGTTATCAGGCGCTTTAATTCCAGCGTTCTGATGGGGGAACTGGTGACTTTGTGAACATTAGTGACCACGCCCAACACCAACATTCAGGTTATCAGGCGCTTTAATTCCAGCGTTCTGATGGGGGAACTGGTGAATTAGTGAACATTAGTGACCACGCCCACTACCAACACCAACATGCAGGTTATCAGGCGCTTTAATTCCAGCGTTCTGATGGGGGAACTGGTGACTTTGTGAACATTAGTGACCACGCCCAACACCAACATGCAGGTTACCAGGCGCTTTAATTCCAGCGTTCTGATGGGGGAACTGGTGACTTTGTGAACATTAGTGACCACGCCCACTACCAACATGCAGGTTATCAGGCGCTTTAATTCCAGCGTTCTGATGGGGGAACTGGTGACTTTGTGAACATTAGTGACCACGCCCACTACCAACATGCAGGTTATCAGGCGCTTTAATTCCAGCGTTCTGATGGGGGAACTGGTGACTTTGTGAACATTAGTGACCACGCCAACAACATCAAGACTTCTGTTGGGTCCACTGGTGAATGTGACATTTGTGAAGATGCACCACACAGTTCATGATGTAAATATGTCAACATTTGTTGTATTGCAACAGATCCTCTCATGTTTCTCTTAACATTAAGAATTAACAGATAGTGGGGAAGCCTCTGGCCAGACGAGGTTCTGGCCGTACCTGGTGGCAACTCTCATCACAGCTCTTGCCGTATCCCTGTTCCTGGTGGCGGCAGTGAAATTTCACCTCTTCCAGCGCTACCTGGACAGCTACCGCCACGCCCTGCTGCCAGAGGGAGACACGACCAGCCAGTGTGACCACAAGTCCCTGGAGATCAGCTTTTCCCCCAGCACCATCACAGGACACCTGTCCCCCAGGGGGCTGTGCGAGGACGATGACGACGGGTTCATCGAGGACAACTACATCCAGGCCTGCGAGAGAGAAGTCCCTAACAGGGACCGGGAGGAGGAGGAAGAAGCTGAGTGGGAAGACGAGGTGATGGGCGGTAATAGCGACGATGAACTTGATCTTGAGCAGTTCACCATCGGCTGATCCAGTTCTCCTTCTGGCCAAGTTCATGTTACATTCTGATAAACCCACTTCAATAATCTGCTGCAAACGAGCAAATCACCTCCTAAAAAATCTTGATATTTTTATACAGAAAGACACTTTTATAATTTGATTTTATACACCTGTGAGCACAAAGATTAGTTTAAATGCAAATGAAACGTGTGTGAAAGCCCCTGCCTGCACCATATTGTCACCATCACCACATACTGTTGTACCTGCTTTTCGGGGCTCAGCCGCTGTATGTTTACAAAATGATTTTCACCAACGTCACATGAATTACATGAATTCACATTCTCATCTAAATGACCTTTGTGGAATAAAAGATGGCCAACCTTGCAAAGTGCGTCTGGTGGATAACTCCAACTAATTCATCAGTGTTTTAGGGAAGGGCCTACCAAGGGAGAGACAGGGGACAAATCTGCAGCTGCGTGCATATTTTTAAATACAAAGACATGATGGTAATTATGTCCACCATGTCCACAGCACTGTAGATCCAGGACAGGATTAGATCCTCAGATTCATTCAGCCTTGGTTACCATTGTGTGATAGTGATTCTATTCTCTGTAAAACCTGATGTTTAGTTGAGAAATAAAATGATGCTGATGATTAAAAGTGTCCTTGTTTGTCTGTACCTCGCAGAAATCGTCACATAACGTAGAAGCAGAATGGGCTCATCCCTCGTGATATAACATTCAACTTCATCCAGTATTATCATTTTAGACATCTTATATAATAAATATACATTTCTTTTTTTGTGAAGTAATTGTCGCATGTGATACACAGCAGCACAGCACACAATGCACACAGTGAAATGTGTCCTCTGCATTTAACCCATCACCCTGAGTGAGCAGTGGGCACCATGACAGGCGCCCGGGGAGCAGTGTGTGGGGACGGTGCTTTGCTCAGTGGCACCTCAGTGGCAACCTGGCGGATCGGGAATCGAACCGGCAACCTTCTGATTACGGGGCCGCTTCCTTAACCGCTAGGCGACCACCATTTCATAAAATACAATGCATTAAATACAGGCAACCCAGTAAGGGTTATTTAGTTATATTTTAATTTCCTTACAATTCTGAATGTTGATTTCACATTATAAAGGAGGAACACAGAGAATCCATCTAAAATCCCCCAAACCATCTCAAAGATCTTGAAGACAAATTTTCATTTCGAATTATTTCACATTTGATGTCAGAAATACGCAGCTGGTCCAGATGTAACATTCACCAACATTTACATCTCCAAAGGCACCAACTTTATTTCAACAATTTTGACAAATTATATATCAGTTAACAAATGCATTTCATTTCGTTAGTAAAAACTGGGATATTTCAGATTGCATCTGATTTCTTGCACAATTCATGCACAGTTTGCTGCAGAGTTTCCAGACTCACTCATTCATATCATTCATTAGGTGGGATGGGATGAATGTCCATTAAATGGCATCTGATAAATACTGTAATTATTCTCAGACCATTTTTATTCTTAAATCAGTCAGGATGAAGGAAACAGAAGCTGGACCATGATGAACATTGCAAACAATTTTGACACAATCAATAAACTTTGCTATTATTGATCCTTTTACTGAGTGATGGAAGAGTTTCCAGCAGCCACAGTTCACCCCATCTTTATTAAAACAGGTCAATGTGCGATGAATTAGTATTCTTTTATTCTAAAAATGTTCAATACCTACAGTCCTGCCAAGTTTCAGCTATATAGTATACAGTTTGAACTGTTCACGCTGTTGCAACGGCCCTTGACTAAATCATTGAATGTAATGGGTTACTGTTCAGGTGGACCTGCTGATGTCCATTTTACTGTTTACAGTCACAGACTCCGACGGACTGGTGCCAGTAGAGACTGAATTGGAATCTGAATCAGGGTTAGGCTCTTTTTTTCGTTAATTAACCAAATAAAGTAATCGGTCATGGTTATCATTAAGAAAGTTAATCACAAACATTTACTGTCATAAATATTATGCGCGCCTAAGAATAAAGTAAAAAATCTGATACTCTGGACTGATGTAGATACACTTGACCGGACTAAAAATGAATTAGTTGTCATGTTTGTTATTTTTATGTGAAATGTGAATGGCTGTTTCATAGGGTGCTGGATTGTGTCTGAGGAGCTCCTCCCTGTGTACTGGGTGGGTGGCCATTCTGATCAACCCAGGAAATCCCGCTCTCTGGAAACATAAGCGACTTTACATATTCAATATGCAACAGTCCTTATAAAGACCTGAACTCGTCTGTAAATTTACATGTGAAAGTGAAATCAATCACAAAAAACATCAACAACATTTATTTCTTATTTAGCCCATAATCACATACAGTATGTCTCAATGGGCTTTAACCCTACAGTTGACACCCCAACACTTGACCCTTCTGCACACAAAGAAAAACTCCACACAAAAAAACTCTAGCAGAGAGAAAAAGGTGGGAAGAAACGTTGGGAAGGAGTGATAGAGAGAGGGTAGAGTGACCCTGCAAATGGTGTCAGGGCTGGGGATGGTTTGTCCAATAAGAGAAAAAGTCCTACAGTTGTAGAGGTCCTCGGAAGTCCAAAATGTAGTCCAGTGTCAGGCCTGACTGATACATCAACTGTCATTCATTTCAGAGCCTCTTGCCTCATTTTTTTGTTTCGTTTTTATTGTTTCATATGAGGCTAGCCTGGCTGGAGGCGGAGTCTCTCCATGGCTGGCTGTTCTGTCCAGTGATGGTGTAGACCCTCCTCCGCCTCCCTCTTCTCCTCCTCTGCCTCCTCCTCTCTCTGTTTCGTATGAACGCGACTGCACAATACAAGGCCACACCCAGTGTCACAGCGCCCCCGCAGGCCAGGAGGACCACTGCAGTCACCAGCATGTCTGGTCTACTGAGTCCCATCAGCGTGGCCCCACAAATGGACATTGAGAGGCCGGCAGCCAGTAGAAGGGCGGGATCCAGGCATCCGCCGCTGCGCAGTGTCTCCACCCGCCGCCGGCTTCGTACACAGCCCATGTCCTGCACTGCAGAACTCAGCAGCTGCTTCAGCAGAACCACCAGCGCCAGTAGGCAGAGCGCCGAGCCCACGCCCAGCCTCCACACGGCCGACGCCCCCACCGCAGAGGCGGCTGTGGACAGGAGCCCCACGCCGCCCAGACCCAAACCCAGCACCAGGGCCACAGAGGCGCAGTAACACAGCAGGGACACCGCCGGCTCTCCGAACCACCACATCTCCACCTGCTCCTCCACGACCCGCCGCTGGAGCCAGGTCACGTCCGGACGGAGACCCGCGGACCTGGGCCGCACCGGCCGGAGAGGCTCCATCTCGGCCATGACTGACCGCCTCTCAGTCTGGTCAGCTGTGGGGTGGACAGTGGCTGTTAGATACATACAGACATCTAAATGGGTCCCTTATCTGAAACTTTTTTACGTTTCCAGAATTTAAGTTGTCCTTGTTTTCGCAGATGTCACCATGCCCACTACCAACACCAACATGAAAATGATCAGCACTTCTGGTATGGGAACTTATGAAAGTGATTTTTGCTAATAAGTTGTGAAAGTGAAGTGATTGTCATTGTGGTACATAGCAGCACACGGCGACTTGGATGAAATGTGTCTTAACCATCACCCTTGGTGAGCAATGGGCTCCATGACAGGCGCCCGGGGAGCAGTGTGTGGGGACGGTGCTTTGCTCAGTGGCACCTCAGTGGTACCTTGGCGGGTCGGGATTCGAACCAGCAACCTTCTGATTACGGGGCCGCTTCCTTAACCGCTAGGTCACCGCTGCTCCAAAAAAGAGGAAATTAGCAGAGGATGGTTGTGGCCCACTGTAACCTCACTATACTGTCCTGAGCAGCTTGAGCAAGGATGTTAAAAAAAAAGACACTTTTGATTATTGATGAAGACCGTGTGCTTTGTCACCAACGATGAAGGATTCTGGTTCTGGAGTGAACCCCGGCTCCGTATGCCAGTTTCATGGTGTCTTTGTTGTCGCCTTAATTCCTGACGTTACGTGTATAAAGCGGCAGTGGTGGCCTAGCGGTTAAGGAAGTGGCCCTGTAATCAGAAGGTTGTCGGTTCAAATCCCGATACGCCAAGGTACCCCTGAGCAAAGCACCGTCCCCACACACTGCTCCCCGGGCGCCTGTCATAGTGCCCACTGCTCACTCAGGGTGATGGTTAAATACCGAGGACACGTTTCACCATGTGCACCGTGTGCTGTGCTGCTGTGTATCACACTGCAATCACTTCACCTTAAAAAAGAATAAATGCAGTATGTACAGGGTATATTCGTGTGCATGTTCGTGCTATTGTTGTTAGTAAAACCCGTTTCCATGGCGCCACGCCGGTCCATGACATGAAGACGTACCGAGTCACTCACCTCATGCACCACTGACCCATCCACTCCGGTGCAAACCCAGCGGAGACCCTGGCACACGACTCATCCCAGCAGGCGAGGTCTTCAGCAGCTGGTGGCCCGGTGACCTTCTGGACCCTGCAGGTGTATGTCGGGGTCGGCCTGATGTTCCTAGGTCTCCACCCAGCTCTCCAGCCCCCGGCGAGGCTGCCGGGCAGAAAATTCCAGGTTGCCAGTTCCTGCTGCAGACATGGCGCCAGTACCCAGCTGTCCCACGAGCGCCGTCACTCGAACTGTCACGTATACGCCCCCCGACACATATAACCGCGCTCACACACACAAATTCCCTTCAACGTGGGAGTAAAACCGACTGTACGCCGTCTCTGAGGGGTCGTGACATCTTCCCAGGCATTATGGGAGGACAATGGTCCAACCGTGCAGACAGGGTGGGGGGGGTGGGGGGTGTCTCCTGCCGTCCACTAAAGCTCTGATGTCACTCTGACCAGATAATGCCCATTTTGTCACCATGGCGTTGGTGACAATAACGTGATCTAAGCCTGCTTCTCAGGCCTGTGACAATGGGGCCTTTCTGCCGCTGCCGTCGCTCTGAAACAGCACATCTGTGTGGCCCACCGTGGTGGAGACGTGGCAGCGGCCATGACTACTGCCAGCCAAGCGCTGGCTTCTAATGCCAGCCAAGCGCTGGCTTCTGTCATTCGGGCCAACGCCAGTGCTTCTAGAATAAATAGTTTTTTCTAGCGAACATACAGACGCATGAACTATATGTGGACGTTGCTCGGCAATTAAATAAATGGACACGGGGCCTTGGACACACTGGAGATGGACTTCGTCCATCCAGACAGTCCAGATGGCAAACTGTAGAAATCCTGCCGCTTTAAACCTTTTAAAAAAATGAAATAATCTGCACGTCCCCTTAAATTATTCATTCCCGTTACAGCGCCCTGAAGCCGAAGCCGGCGCACAGACAGGCGGCTTGGGAATATGGGGCTGTGGAAGGAGTAGACTAGTTAAACCACAAGCATGCAGAGGGACTGCTGATGTCCCCGTCACCTGCCAGCGGCCCGTTAACGTCCATGTTCCGTTTATCCCTCTGCATGCTTGCGGTTTAACCGTTTTGGGACCGTAGTTGGTTCTGTTGGTAAAGACCCCTGGTAATAATAATTTTACATTTCCAGCATTTATCTGATGCCATTATCCAGAGCGACTTACAATCAGTAGTTACAGGGACAGTCCCCCCCTGGAGACACTCAGGGTTAAGTGTCTTGCTCAGGGACACGATGGTAGTAAGTGGGGTTTGAACCTGGGTCTTCTGGTTCATAGGCGAGTGTGTTACCCACTAGGCTACTACCACCCTAATTTCCAACCCAAGACTGTCAAATGTGACATTATACACATATTTATGGCCTCAAAAGGTGGCACTAAATTGAGGGGCCCTTCAAACTTGGATGACAAAATACATAAATTATTGGGAATTTATTGAAATTCTTTATGTGATTTATTGAAAAGAATCACTTGCGGCCACTTGCTTCTCAAGCCGCCGTTGTGTTTCTGCGTTTGTTCATGTGGCAGAGATGAAACGGAGCAGAATTCCCCCGTACGGCTCATTTATCCATTTACATTTCCAGCATTTACCAGACACCCTTATCCAGAGCGACTTACAGTCAGTAGTTACAGGGACAGTCCCCCCCTGGGGACACTCAGGGTTAAGTGTCCTGCTCAGGGACACGATGGTAGTAAGTGGGATTTGAACCTGGGTCTTCTGGTTACCCGCTAGGCTACTACCACCACACCCTATTTATCCCGTTTTCTTCCGGATTCACCTGAACTGGGAGTCTAGTCAGCACGACTGGAGACAGGAAAACTTTATTGAACTGTTATTACTGCGGTGACACGTGAGAGAAGGTGACGCTGGTCCTCAGCAGGACTTCAGGTGACCACGGCGGGCAGCCTGGTGTCGCTGGAGGTGGGGCGCGGCGGGATCTCCGTACGGGGGCGCGGGACCTCCGCCCTGGGCAGCTGCGCGAGCCGCTCCGCCGTGTCCGGGGGGCTCCTCGCTGGTGGGGGACAGGGGACGGAGAGGTGAAGATGGAACTTCGCGCCGTGTCTCACCGTTGACGAGGTTCGGTGTGGGTGCGCGTCTCACGTCTCGGACCTCCGAAGCTCCTCCTCCTCTTGCCAACAGACTCCTGACTCTGGAACCCGCTGAGATGAGTCCGGGCTCCACGGAGCTCCTGGCGCAGCTCATTTATCTCCTTAATCAGGGTAACGTTCTCCTGTCAGATGAAACCAGAGTTCGTTCCTCTGTCCCGATAATATAAATATAAACGTGGAACCAGGGGGGCTGGTGGTAGGGTCCCCGTAATTTGGTCACACACACAGACCTTCATGATCTTGACTTTGTTGACTCGGTGGACCTCGCTGTCTTTGGCCAGCTTCTTCTTGAGCGAGGCCACGTTCCTCTCCAGCAGCTCCTTCTGCCGACCGTGCTCCCGTTGGATGTCCGCGTCCACGCCCACGATTTCAGCCTCACCCAAAAAAGAAAGCGTTTTATTCCTATTCTGGTTTCCTCCAGAAGAACAACCCAAATGCGACTGGCGTTACCACATCGCTCTGCTGGACGTAGCGCTCGTAAAGTTCTCGCACGCTGTCCTTCAGCTTCTTGGGCTCCTGGATGAAGCCCACGCACTGATGCAGGTCCGTCTTAAAGCGGTGCACCAGGGCCTCCACCTTTTTTACCTGAACACCAAGACCAGGTCATGGGAAAGCACTCTTTCTGGGACCTTCTACTACTGAAGGGCCTGTCAAATATGTAATGTGGCCACACCAACCTTCTGCATCTCCTTGTGCATCTCCTTATCTGTGGCCTTCAGCTTGTGTTTCATCTCAGCCAGGTTTATCTCCAGCTGTGTGTTCTTCTTGTGGAACTCCTCCGCTTCACTTTCCATCTGATAGAGAAAGAAGCACATTAGGTCCTTCTGCAGAAGCTTTTCAGCATTTGATGAACACGTTTCCACCTCTTGGATCTGCTCCTTCATCTCTTTCATCTCGTTCTCCCTCGGCTCAATCTGCTTCTTCAGTTCTTCGATTTTGTAGTCCAAGACAAACTTGAATTTCTCCAGTTCCTCCTTTTTCCTCTTCAGGTCATAGATTCTCTTTTCCTGTGAGAGAGAAGTTACTTCCGTTCCCGTCATGCCCACCATGCGTAAAGTTAAGAAGTCCTGCTGTTTATTTCCCCACCTTGGACTGAATGGTCTCGTCTCGCTCCTGGATGTCCCTCTTCAGCCTGAGAACGTCCTTCTCCAGCGATCTGATGACCCCCTCCAGCTTCTGCTGCTCCTCCTTCAGCCTGAGGATCTCTGTGTTCCGCTCCTTTACGTCTGTCTGCAAGCTGATGCACTACAGAAGAATGGAAAGGTCCTCAAGGTGTCTGAATGGATCCAGCGATCTCGGTTATTAATGACCTGTTATGAACGTACCTTCTTCTTCATTATGCCTGAGTCGGCCTTCAGGCGTGCATTTGTCTCTTTCTCCTCCTGCAGCATTTTCTCGTATCTGAGACGGATACTGTGGATCTCCTGATCTCCATCTTCTTCCAGCAGCAGCTTCATTTGCTCAAACTCTTGCACTTGTCTGCACGACTCTTCCTGACACTGTCCCGGGGGGAAGAAGGCCAGGTGACATCATGGCTCCCAAACCCTGAACTCATCTCCATGAGCTCAACACTGACCTGGTCAAGCTCCACGACCTTCTCCTGCAGCCTGTCCTCGTAGGACACGGTGATGTCCTCCAGCGCCCGCTGCCCAGCCTCTTCCACCTGCTGCAGCCGATGCTCGTAGTCCTCCTGCATCCGCTGAGACTTCAGCCGGAGCTCCTCGTACCGTTCATACTCCAGCAGCAGCTTCTGGTTATGAGTCGATTCTGCCGGCGAGATACGGCGGCTCAATCAATCAATCATGTTCTTCACAGGTACAAAAAACTGCATAAATTTACCAAAGTCTTGCTGCTCTCTGGAATGTCTCTCCTCCAGATCTTCCAGAGTCTTCTCATGGGTCTCCTTCTGCTTTTCTTTTTCTCTTCTTAAAACCTATGGAGCAGTTGCACCCATTTAGTCAGACCTTCAGACCTTGTAAGATGTAGCAGAAAGTGCAGATAACAGCAGGGTACTCCACCTGGCTCTCAGCCTTCAGAGACTCCACCTGCTGGATGAACTTCTCAGTCAGTTCCTTGATCTTGTCACTGTAGTTCATGTCTTTCAAGCGCAGCTGGTACTCGTTCTCCATCTTTAGCTCCTCCACTCGAGTTTTCAGCTCCAACATGACCTGAGTCTGCACACAGGAATCATACACAGTGCAGGTCACAGCTAGGACCTCCTTTGATGCACCTACCTAAACATTGCTGGCCAAGTCCACCCCTTTATGGAACGACATTCCATGATGGCAGTGCCATATTCTCCAGATCTCAGTTCAATCAAGCATCTGTGGGATAATCTGTCCATGGAGTCACCACCTCACAGGCTGGTAGTAGCCTAGTGGGTGACACACTCGCCTACGATCCAGAAGACCCAGGTTCAAACCCCACTTACTACCATCATGTCCCTGAGCAGGACACTTAACCCTGAGTGTCTCCAGGGGGGACTGTCCCTGTAACTACTGGTTGTAAGTCACTCTGGATAAGAGCGCCTGGTAAATGCTGTAAATGTAAACGTACCTCACAACTTATAGGACTTAAAGGACCGACTACTGAGAGCTTGTCTCCAGATACCACAGCAGATACCTTCAGAGCTCCAGCTGAGTCCATGCTTGTGTCTCTGCTGTGGCCCTACCCCGTACGGCATGGAAGAGGTTCATGAACATTTCAGGAAGAGCAAAAAATGAATCTCACCTTCTCCTCAAGGTCAGACTTGGTAACCAGGACCTCCTCAGCATAGCTGGTTTCTGAATCCCTCTTCTGGCCAGAGATTTTCCATATTAGCAGGCAGCCATCCTCAGATGCAGTCAGCAGGAACTGATCATCAAACGTGACGACCATCTGAAGAGATGCACAACCATGAAAGCCTCTGGACTGAAAGCCCTCTCCTGATGACATCTCCTCAGGCTACTATATACCTTGGAAATGGCGGCAGAATGGGCGTGGTACTCGAACCAGTCTGTCTGGAGGGGCAAGGGATATCCGATGGCCCTGACGGCGCCGGTGGACGTGCCGGTAAAGAGGACTCGACCCGACCCTGACATGGCGATGGCCGTGAATGTCACATCATCTGCCAGCAGCTCCCGGACAATCTAGAAACGCGAGCGTTTGCCGTAACACAAAAAACGCAAACTTGGTAATGACTGTTTTCCCGCCGCTCGTACCTCACAGTCCTGAATCTCTCTGAGGGCGGAGTCTGTTCCCACCGCGAAGATGCTCCTGGCGTCGCGGGAAACGGCCACGCCGGTGTAGCTGCAGGACTTCAGTACGCTCTCCGACTCGCGGCGGCCAGTCGACGCGCTCCACTCGTACACGGCGCCGTCCAGGCCGCACGAAACCAGCCGGCTGTCGTCCGCGCTCCACGCCACGGCCTGGACCTGGACACCCACCAAAACTCTCACCAAAACTCCCCAAAAAACTCAAACCAAAACTCTCACCAAAACGCCCACCAAAACTCTCACCAAAACGCCCACCAAAACTCCAACCAAAACTCTCACCAAAACGCCCACCAAAACTCCAACCAAAACTCCAACCAAAACTCTCACCAAAACTCCCCAAAAAACTCAAACCAAAACTCCCACCAAAGCTCTCACCAAAACTCCCACCAAAGCTCTCACCAAAACTCCCACAAAAGCTCTCACCAAAACTCCAGCAAAAACTCTCACCAAAACTCCCACCAAAGCTCTCACCAAAACTCCAGCAAAAACTCTCACCAAAACTCCCACCAAAGCTCTCACCAAAACTCCCACAAAAACTCTCACCAAAACTCCCACCAAAGCTCTCACCAAAACTCCCACAAAAACTCTCACCAAGACTCCCACCAAAGCTCTCACCAAAACTCCCACAAAAACTCTCACCAAAACTCCCACCAAAGCTCTCACCAAAGCTCTCACCAAAACTCTCACCAAGACTCCCACAAAACTCTCACCAAAACTCCCACAAAAACTCTCACCAAACTCCCACAAAACTCTCACCAAACTCCCACAAAAACTCTCACCAAACTCCCACAAAAACTCTCACCAAAACTCCCACAAAAACTCCCACAAGAACTCTCACCAAAACTCCCACAAAAGCTCTCACCAAACTCCCACAAAAACTCTCACCAAGACTCCCACAAAAACTCTCACCAAAACTCCCACAAAACTCTCACCAAACTCCCACAAAAACTCTCACCAAAACTCCCACAAAAACTCCCACAAGAACTCTCACCAAAACTCCCACCAAAGCTCTCACCAAAACTCCCACAAAAACTCTCACCAAACTCCCACAAAAACTCTCACCAAACTCCCACAAAAACTCTCACCAAAACTCCCACAAAAACTCCCACAAGAACTCTCACCAAAACTCCCACAAAAGCTCTCACCAAAACTCCCACAAAAACTCTCACCAAGACTCCCACAAAAACTCTCACCAAAACTCCCACAAAACTCTCACCAAACTCCCACAAAAACTCTCACCAAAACTCCCACAAAAACTCCCACAAGAACTCTCACCAAAACTCCCACCAAAGCTCTCACCAAAACTCCCAAGAAAACTCCCACAAAAACTCTCACCAAAACTCCCACAAAAACTCTCACCAAAACTCCCACAAAAACTCTCACCAAAACTCCCCAAAAAACTCTCACCAAAACGCCCCAAAAAACTCTCACCAAAACTCCCACAAAAACTCCCACCAAAGCTCTCACCAAAACTCCCACAAAAACTCTCACCAAAGCTCTCACCAAAACTCCCACAAAAACTCTCACCAAGACTCCCACAAAAACTCTCACCAAAACTCCCACAAAACTCTCACCAAACTCCCACAAAAACTCTCACCAAAACTCCCACAAAAACTCCCACAAGAACTCTCACCAAAACTCCCACAAAAGCTCTCACCAAAACTCCCACAAAAACTCTCACCAAGACTCCCACAAAAACTCTCACCAAAACTCCCACAAAACTCTCACCAAACTCCCACAAAAACTCTCACCAAAACTCCCACAAAAACTCCCACAAGAACTCTCACCAAAACTCCCACCAAAGCTCTCACCAAAACTCCCACAAAAACTCTCACCAAAACTCCCACAAAAACTCACCAAAACTCCCACCAAAACTCTCACCAAACCCCCACAAAAACTCTCACCAAAACTCCCACAAAAACTCCCACCAAAACTCCCACCAAAGCTCTCACCAAAACTCCCAAGAAAACTCCCACAAAAACTATCACCAAAACTCCCACAAAAACTCACCAAAACTCCCACAAAAACTCCCACAAAAACTCACCAAAACTCCCACAAAAACTCTCACCAAAACTCCCACCAAAGCTCTCACCAAAACTCCCACCAAAGCTCTCACCAAAACTCCCACAAAAACTCTCACCAAACTCCCACAAAAACTCTCACCAAAACTCCCACAAAAACTCCCACAAGAACTCTCACCAAAACTCCCACCAAAGCTCTCACCAAAACTCCCAAGAAAACTCCCACAAAAACTCTCACCAAAACTCCCACAAAACTCTCACCAAAACTCCCACAAAAACTCTCACCAAAACTCCCCAAAAAACTCTCACCAAAACTCCCCAAAAAACTCTCACCAAAACTCCCACAAAAACTCCCACCAAAGCTCTCACAAAAACTCTCACCAAAGCTCTCACCAAAACTCCCACAAAAACTCTCACCAAGACTCCCACAAAAACTCTCACCAAAACTCCCACAAAACTCTCACCAAACTCCCACAAAAACTCTCACCAAAACTCCCACAAGAACTCTCACCAAAACTCCCACAAAAGCTCTCACCAAAACTCCCACAAAAACTCTCACCAAGACTCCCACAAAAACTCTCACCAAAACTCCCACAAAACTCTCACCAAACTCCCACAAAAACTCTCTCCAAAACTCCCACAAAAACTCCCACAAGAACTCTCACCAAAGCTCTCACCAAAACTCCCACAAAAACTCTCACCAAAACTCCCACAAAAACTCACCAAAACTCCCACAAAAACTCTCACCAAAACTCCCACAAAAACTCTCACCAAAACTCCCACCAAAGCTCTCACCAAAACTCCCAACAAAAACTCTCACCAAACCCCCACAAAAACTCTCACCAAAACTCCCACAAAAACTCCCACAAGAACTCTCACCAAAACTCCCACCAAAGCTCTCACCAAAACTCCCAAGAAAACTCCCACAAAAACTATCACCAAAACTCCCACAAAAACTCACCAAAACTCCCACAAAATCTCTCACCAAAACTCCCACAAAAACTCACCAAAACTCCCACAAAAACTCTCACCAAAACTCCCACAAAAACTCTCACCAAAACTCCCACCAAAGCTCTCACCAAAACTCCCACAAAAACTCTCACCAAACTCCCACAAAAACTCTCACCAAAACTCCCACAAAAACTCCCACAAGAACTCTCACCAAAACTCCCACCAAAGCTCTCACCAGAACTCCCAAGAAAACTCCCACAAAAACTCTCACCAAAACTCCCACAAAAACTCTCACCAAAACTCCCACCAAAACTCCCACCAAAACTCTCACCAAAACCCTCACCTTCCTGTTGTGGCCTTTGAGGTTGAGGACGTTGTCGAACGTGGTGCTGGAGTAAATATGAATGACGTTTCCGTTGACTGCGGCGAACATGTGACCTCCATGACTGAATGCACACTGGGGACAAGATGGACATCGGTGGACTCAGAAGTGAACATTGGAATTTTGTTGAACGTGTCCTGCTTTCAAGATGCCGATTATAAAGAGTCCCCGTACGAGCTCTCAACAAGGACAGAACTCTAATACACTCCAGCACTTTCACCTTCAACCACTTCTGGACTCATTTTTTACTGTTTTTCTTTCACTTTACTCATTTGCACACCTTCACTCTACCTGTTACACATATTTTATGTTTTATGTTATGTTTGCAATATTTGCATATTGGTTCATTGTATACTTGCAATATTTGCAATACTGTGGTCTGTAGCAGCCGCTAAAGCATTTCACTGCACATCATACCGTGTACGACTGTGTATGTGACAAATACATTTTTTATTTGAGTTAGAAGATATTTCATTATAAAATATGATTTATTAAAGCGCTCACATGGAATATGAAATAATGGTTAAACTGATCCAGCGCATCGGTAACATAGCACAGCATGTCATTAAATGGGACATCGCTGGTTCATGTATATTCACTCAGGTCTCCTTAATCGAGAAGCCACGTGCACACGATCAAGATCTGCATATCTTGGCAGAAGATGGAACATGAATATGGTGGCGGACTAGAGGTTGTGTCTTTGGGAACTGAGTGTCGGAGACAGTTTGACCAGCGCTTGAGGGACACGGACTCACCTCTCTGCAGCCGCGCACAGCCAGCTCCTTGAAGGTGCGGATGTCGTCCATCAGCAGGTTCATCAGGCGGAGCTTGTCGGAGAAGCCGACGATGATCCAGAGGCCTGACGGGTGGAGGGCCACGCTGTGGGCCTCCTCCTGAAAGTCCTTGCACAGCTCCAGAGCCCTGGCAGGGTTTTTAGAAAGAGGAGCCGTTACCCAGACAGCAGAAGGTCTGCAGATGGAGGTCTACTGGCGCCATACTTGCTCTCGTAGTTCCAGATCCGCACCGAGTGGTCCAAGGAGCAGGTGGCAGCCAGGGGCTTCCGGACGCAGATGGACAGGCCGGTGATGGTGTCCGAGTGGAAGGAGTGCGACAGGAACTCAAAGTGGGCCTCCTCCCCCTGGTGACATCAGGCCACCGGATTAATGACATTCGACTGACATGATCAAAGTACAAGCTGGCCAACAAAATGACATTTGTACAAAAACAAAAAACGCTGAGACAGGGAGTCACGGACAATAACTGGTCTTTTACACTTAAACTGCTTACGTACTTTGTAGAGTTGTGTGTGTGTGTGGGGGGGGGGGTATATTGATGAGGGAGAGTATTGATGAGTAATTATAGGGGATTTAGAATTTCCATAAATAAATATCATTTCTTCTGTCATGCAGTTATTGGCCCGATGCTTTCTAGCGGTCAAATTATTTGATCAGATCAGTAAGAAAAAAACAACACCACCGTTTCACCCAAATGACAAATGTATTTCTTGTATGGACAAGGTGAAATGCATGCTGGGTACCCTGCTGTCCTCCACGCAGGTCAGTGTGACGCTGTACAGCTGCCCCCGGTCCGTACTGCACACCAGACTCTCCTCTGCAGGGCTGATGCTGACGCTTTGGACCTCCTGCTGCTCCGCCCGGCCACAGGGGTCCAGTGGGATCTGGGGGTGAGAAACACACACACACACACACACATACACACACGCACACACACGCACATGCACACACACGCACGCACATACACGCACATACACACACGCACACACACGCACGCACATGCACACACACACACGCACACACATGCACGCACATACACGCACATACACGCACACACACACACGCACGCACATACACACACGCACACACACGCACACACACGCACACACATACACACACGCACACACACATACACACACATACACACACGCACACACACGCACACACATACACGCACGCACATGCACACACATACACGCACACACATACACACACGCACGCACATACACACACGCACGCACATACACACACGCACGCACATACACGCACATACACGCACATACACGCACATACACACACGCACGCACACGCACGCACACGCACGCACATGCACACACATACACGCACATGCACACACATACACGCACATGCACACACACGCACGCACATACACGCACATACATACACACATACATGCACACATACACACACACGCACACACATACACACACATACACACACGCACACGCACACACACGCACACACATACACGCACACACATGCACACACATACACGCACACACATACACACACGCACGCACATACACACACGCACGCACATACACACACGCACGCACATACACACACGCACGCACATACACGCACATACACGCACATACACGCACATACACACACGCACGCACACGCACGCACACGCACGCACATGCACACACATACACGCACATGCACACACACGCACGCACATACACGCACATACACACACACATACACACATACATGCACACACATACATGCACACACATGCACACACATACATACACACACATACACGCACAACACACACACGCACACACATGCACACACATACATACACACGCATACACACACAACACACACGCATACACGCACAACACACACACACATGCACACACAAATGCACGCACACACATACATGCACACACACACACAGCACGCACACACAAATACAAGCACACACACATACATGCACACACATGCACGCACATACACGCACACACAAATACACGCACAACACACACACACATACACATGCACACACAAATACACGCACACACACACTCATTAAGTGAAAGTGAAGTGATTGTCATTGCAGCACACTGCAGCACAACGTGTCCTCTGTATTTAACCGTCACCCTTGGTGACAGTGGGCACCATGACAGGCGCCCGGGGAGCAGCGTGTGGGGACGGTGGCACCTCGGCGGGTCGGGATTCGAACCGGCAACCTTCTGATTACGGGGCCGCTTCCTTCACCGCTAGGCCACCGCTGCCCCCAGGGGACCTCAGTGGCACCTTGGTGCTTCGGGATTTGAACCCTTCAGTACCCGCTTGGCCACCACTGGCCCACATGACATAAAATGTCCAGTTGCAGGCTGGGCTTTCAGTGTTTTAGCTGAGACACACAGCGTGGAGCTACATGGTAGATGTTTCACCAGCGTCTGCAGGGAGGGAGCAGGGAAGCAGGTACCCGTATCTCCTTAGTCTTGTGGTAAGCGTCCCGCTCCTCCGTCTTCTCAAACAGACACACCGTCCCCGGCCCAGCAGAGCAGGCAAAGCCCTTGGAGTAGCCCACTATTGCGGAGACACGGGGTGGGACCTCCTCGGACCTTCTCTGCTCCCCCTCTCTGTTAGGGCGAAATGACGGGTGGACAATTTAATGGTGAATAAGAGGCTGGTGAACGTCGGGCCTGGAGTGGAGATGGACCTTTCCGCCTCCACGACGCTCATCTCCCAGCGCAGGTCCCCCGAGTCGAGGACAAGCAGACGCCCCGCCTCGGTTCCGGCCACCACTCGCTCCTCGGACGTCCAGGCGTGCGACAGGACGTTGTGTGACTCCACCTTGCCGTGGCTGGACTGCTTCAGGGTTCCGTCCGCATAACGGAACAGCTTGAGGAGGCCACGCCCGCTGACGCAGATCTGAGCGCTGTCCTGCGGGCTGAAGCTCACCTGGTGACACAGGGACAGGGGTTTCCAGTTAAGGTGAACAGCTGGTTAAATGACCTCGATGGCCTTTTTCCCAATTTAGTTTATTGCAGATATATACATATATATTTATATAACCAGGCAGGAGATGCTGGCTAATAAAAACCAGAACGAGACACCTCATCCGAAAGCTATCAGGGCACTTTATTCAAATTAAAACGGAACCCTTTATTAATAGGGAAGATAATAACATGTTTATTTTCCCAACCATAACCATAAAGGGATTTAAAAGTGTAAAACCCACAAATAATCCGGGTTAAAATGTGAAATAGTGCAGAGATGTTGGTAGAAGAACTGGGTGTCGATCTCCTACAAGTAAAAGTCTACAGATGGAGAAGGAAATTCTGAAATAAACGCTTCAGATTTGAACAAAATGTTAAATAAGAGACATATTAATCAGGACTCAGAAAAAGGGACCAGGAAGGAAATAGCGCCACCTGGTGGGCCAGACGCTCCAGGACACAACAGGAAAAATAGAAAATTAATTTTAAAACCACGTGGTCTCTGAAAGTAATCAGATTGTGGGTAATAAGTTTATAAAGTTATTTTTACACTCATTAAGGAGTCCCTGTTTTCTTTCTTTCCCACAAAGGCCGCATTCTCCTTCCTTAAGTGAAGTGAAGGGATTGTCCTGTAAGAATAAAGGCAATCGAGAAATATTTCATCTCCTGGAATCACATTAAAGCCATTTCAGCACCAGGCTGCCAGAGGTGGCAGAAGAACCCAACTCAAGTCCTGACATGTAATTCTCCAGGTAAAAGCTGAAGTTCTGGCTCAAGGTCTTTAAAAAAGCAGCCGGGTGAAGGACAAAACCAGCACTTCTGGTAAAGCAGATGTCAGATTAAAATACCTGGGGGGAAATAAGATTCATTTTCTATTAGCTCCAACTGGAAGGCCCACTCTGAGACTAAGATGGAGCCATTTTGAAGAATCCAATGCAAGAAACATATTTATTATTTGTTGTGAAGAATTTGGTAGATCTAGTTTTATCTTTGTTCACTATCGTCATCGTGTCCATCCTAAGTTGGACAACGGGGACAGTTTCCAACTGTGCTGAAGGTTCATGCTGAACACTCGTTTATTGTTCACTCATGTTAATGAGCTTCTCATCGCTTTGTGGTGGAAGACATGAGTGTGAAATGCTGCCATCACAGCAAAAACCCGCTGACTTGGAGACGCAAATCTTCACCTTTTTAACTTCTTCAAAAATCTTCACATGCGTAATTTATTCAGTTTTGTTCTATTATGTAAAAAGAGCCATAAATGAGAACGGGCATCCAGACTTTTGACTGGTGGTGTACATGATTTACAGCATTTACAGGGACAGTCCCCCTGGAGACACTCCGGGTTAAGCGTCTCGCTTAGGGACACGGTGGTAAAAATGATCATATACCTCATTACAGTTAATATTCATTCATATTTTAGTTCTCACCAACTTTATATTTTATTTATATTTAAAAAATGTGTATGTGGACAGCAAAAAGTAAATTTATTTCGTTTGAATCCTTGAATCCTTTTTAAAAAGAAATGTCCATGAACGGGTGTTCTACCTGGCTGACAGGACTGGTTTCCGAGCCGGTCTTCACCGTGGCCACGACCTTCTGCTTTTCCCACATCCAGAAGTAAAGGGTCCAGTCCGGCCCGCCGGCCTGGCCGGCGAGGAATTTGGAGTCCGGGGAGAAGGACAGGGACACGAACTCCTGCGCCGACGCCTCCCCGGCACTCAGCACTCTCCTGCGGCGGGGCGGCTCGTGCCTGAGGTCGTATATGGAGATGGTTCCCGTCTCCACCCGTTCCGACACGGCCAGGTACCCGCGGGCGGGGCTCACTGCCATTGCGGTGATCCCCTGGCTTCTCTCCGTGCCTGTTCGACCACACAGACACAGACTTTACAACATCCAACACAGCTTCAGCATCACAGAAAACAGCATACAACCCATAAAAGGACTAATAGAAGAGTAAAAGTAGACTAAAATCCAAAAAAGTGAAGTGATTGTCATTGTGATACACAGCAGCACAGCACACGGTGCACACAGTGAAATGTGTCCTCTGTATTTAACCATCACCCTGGTTGTGAGCAGTGGGCACCATGACAGGTTTACAAGGCCGCTTCCTTAACCGCTAGGCCACCGCTGCCCACTACAAAAAGTCCCCACTAAAAATCCCAATATCTCATATTGGATATATTGGGTCCCAATATCCCATCAAAATCTCAAATGCCCCACTAAAAATCCCACAAGGTGTGAAAGGTCAGCGGCAGGCCTGTGTGCAGAACCTGAGCCTGGACCAGGAATCAGGAGATTGTTACCCGGGATGAAGGTCTGGCCGCGCTGCTCCAGGTCGTACCGCACGCAGCCGCGTCCCGCCGGGAGGAGCAGCGTCCGTTCGTCCGCGAACCAGAGCGGCCGCGCCACCCCCCTGCGGAGGCCGAAGATGTGGTGGGGCCGAGCGGGGGCACCTGCGGCCATCCTTCGGGAAACTGCGAGCGGCTTGGAGCGTCCGGCGTGCGTCGCGACGGTTGCCCCGGCGACGTGACGCGAACGTGCTGCCATGGCAACCGACGTCGGCACGCAGGGCGCAAAAGACTCAGACAAACTCAATTTACTGTGCAGGTAATTCATAGATACGCAGAAATAATGTATTAAATATTCTTTCTGATTAAGTTGCATTGCTTTATTATTAACATAAACGGTGTTGCTGAGATGAATTTTGTTTTGTCTCTCGTTCCTGTGGAGTTTATGTATATATATGTATATTATTTGTAATTTATCTTTGTGTACTTTTAGCCTCTTTTCTCACTAAATGTAATTTTTCGTTATTAGTTTGCCGCTTTTGGCAGCGCGGAACCTATCTTCAGAGTCCTGGAATCTACCCGGACGGAGAACGGCGCTGCACCCGGGCAGTAGAAGTGGAACACGTGAGATCTGCGCGGTTCTTGCGAGTTGTTCATTGCGAGTTGTTCATTGCGAGTTGATTGTTCATAATTAGGCGCGATTGTACTTTGGAAGATGGGGAACGAGGACGAGGGGTCCCTGCTTGGCGTCGAGTCCGACGAGGACGGCTGCGAGTTATCCGACGCGGAGGTGAGACTCGCCGCTTTTAACGTGCCTGCCGTTAATACGTGCATTTCTGTTTGTGTTGATCTGCTGTTTCTCTGCTGCCCCTCAACGAAGCTGCAAGAAGCGTTCGCCAAGGGCCTCCTGAAACCGGGGCTGAACGTTGCTGTGGAAGAAGAGAAGAAGACCGCCAACAACGTGGTGCGTCCCGCTGGCGTCCTGTTCTGTAGTTTTATCTTGAAATCTGCTTCATGTGTTGGGCTTGGTGCTCTGCCACATCGGGGAGGAGGTGGTGGTAGTGGCCTGCTGTGTAACACTCGTGCAGAGTCCCAGGTTCAAACCCCACTTACTACCATCGTGTCCCTGAGCAGGACACTGAACCCTGAGTGTCTCCAGGGGGGGACTGTCCCTGTAACTACTGACTGTAAGGGCATCTGGTAAACATGGTTGGAAAGTGTCGGAAGTTGTCACTCGTCCTCGCTTCTGCTCGGCAGGACGGCCTGAAGCTGTGCCTGGCAGATTTTAGGAAGGACCTGCCCTGGGTCGAGAGGTTGGACCTGACTAACCCTCCAGCCGTTGACGTGGTGGCCAAGGCCGAGGGGAAGCAGGCGGTGGCTGCCGGTGAGGAGGTCAACGCAGAAGATGACTTCCAGCGGGAGATGTTCTTGTGAGTGTTCGATCCTCCTCGGCCTTTCGGTGTCTCTGATCGTCTCAGGGAACTCTTGAGTCTTGTTTGTCTGTACTGGAGCCGTCTCAGCGTTTACTTCGAGAAGTCCCCTTAATATAATATGAAATAGGATTTGATGGCCTTGCTCCATGTTAGAACGTAAAAAGGGTTTCCCCTCATCGACTTCAAGTTGGAATTTTCTGGAATGACCCGTCTATTCCTCTCTGCCGGCAGCTACCGCCAGGCCCAGGCCACCGTCCTGGATGCCCTGCCCAAGCTGCAGAAGCTGAACATCCGGACCAAGCGGCCGGAGGATTATTTTGCCGAAATGGCCAAGACTGACCAGCACATGCAGAAGGTGAGCATGGTGGGACGCTTCCTGCGAGTGTCAACGTCGAGGACAGGAGCTCAATTTAAACTGTAATATGCATGTGTAAACCTAATATAATGTACATATAATAATATTGATCTGAGGAGGCTGTTTAACGCGCAAAAACGCGCTAAAAATCCCCACTTCACGGGGTCTCCGGTCCCAATCGACTGTTCTCCTTTGTTGTCCCCGGCTGGTGGGACAACTTGTCCTGCTCCATTCGACTAGCCGAGACGAATGAAGCAGGAAGAAGCTAAAAACCCACTTGTTCAAAAAGTATTTCAGACGAGTCCAACACACACACACACACACACGCAAAAAAAATAAAAAATATTCTTCTAACACTTAACAATTCCCAACATGTTCTATACTTGACAAGTTCGGCCTTATCAGGGCTCTTAGTTTTTAACTCACAATCTATAGAAACCGAACGAGAATTGCTGGTGTCTTCCTCTTGTAAGTCGTTTGGATAAAAGCGTCCGCTAAGTACAGTAAAGTACGTTATCACGGTAAATATTGCTCTATTGATGGTTTCTATCTGCACTGGACCAGAAAAGCCACGTGCAGCGTAGCTCTCCAGATCTGATTATGATTCGAATGGATCGAGATCCCCGACTGATTTCTCATTTTACGGTTCAGTTTTTCAGTTCTGTTGAACCTGGTTTCCCGTTGCAGGTCAGACAGAAGCTCATTCAGAAGCAGCAGATCATGGAGAAGTCCGAGAAAGCCAAGAAACTGCGAGAACAGAGGAAATATGGCAAGAAGGTAGGCTGCAGTGGCTCTGAAAGCGAGAGGTTGCAGCCTGGCCCTCTGGTTTTAATGCGATGCTGCTTCTCCTCGTCCAGGTTCAGGTGGAGGTGCTCCAGAACAGGCAGAAGCAGAAGAAGGCCTTGATGTCCGCAGTGAAAAAGTATCAGAAAGGTAACGTAAAGGCCCACGCCTTTTTTAAAGCCCGAGTTCGACGTTATTGTGGCGGCGGAATTCTGGCCAACATGTTTCGCGTTACGAGACTGTCAGAGTTGTACGTCGTTCCAACACTTATAAACTAGAGAAGAAAGACATGAAGCAGTTGAGTTCTTTTTACTTGCAAGGAGAGCGATCAGAGACACGCATTACATCACGCCTCCAACAGCCTTGCGGTCTCCGTCGCATCCTGTCTTATTTCGTACATTTACTACAGGATCACACCATATAAGCTTATAATTGTCTTTTGCACGTAGGCTTGTTTCTTGGTAGGCGCTCCATCACAAGGTCAAGCTCGCTGGCTTCCTGCTTCTCAGCAGCTGCAGGCCTCCTCTTATCAGGTCGCGGTCACTCTGTCCTGCAAACTGTCCTTTGGCCCACAGTTTCTCATCCAAGAGACTATTGATTAATATAGTTTGCATATTCCAAAGATTAATTCTAATTAATAGGTAATTGCATGATAACTTATATACATTTTTTTGTTTTTTAAACGTTATTGTCAGATGCCACTACCAGGGGCCCTTATCCAGAGCGCCTTACAGTCAGTAGTGACAGGGACAGTCCCCCCTGGAGACACTCAGGGTTAAGTGTCCTGCTATATGGGCCAGCGGTGGCCTAGCGGTTAAGGAAGCGGCCTCGAATCCCGATCCGCTGAGGTGCCACCGAGCAAAGCACCGTCCCCACACACTGCTCCCTGGGCGCCTGTCATGGCCGCCCACTGCCCACGAGGGCGTGGCTTTCGTTGTGTCTGTTGGGGGTTAACGTTCTGCCTGCTTCTCTCAGGGATGACGGACAAGCTCGATTTCTTGGATGGCGATCAGGAGAAGCCCAAAAATTCTACGGCAGCACCTAAAACACGGATGAGCAAGAAGGGGTGAGCAGGGACGGCCGCTGGAGTTCCGTCTCTTCTTTTTGCGCGTGGCCGTGTTAAATGTGCCGCTTCCGTTGGTTGATCAGGCCCAATGCGAAGAGGAAATTCAAGGACCAGAAGTTTGGCTTCGGCGGCAAGAAAAGCGGCTCCAAATGGAACACCAAAGAGAGTCACAATGACGTGTCGGGTTTCCGGGCCAGAATCGCCCACGGCAAAGGCAAGAACGCCACTGGCAAAGGAAAGAGGGGAAACGTACGTTTATTCTTCTTCTTTTATAACGTACGTGGTTTTACAGACGTCGGTGCTCTGAGCTGCTTGTGATCCTTTATGTTCTCAGAAGCGGCCAGGCAAGGACGCCAGGAGGAAAATGAAGGGGCGCAAGTGAGCGTTGTTTCTTCTGGTGAACTCGGCCGTGGACCTTCTCTGGAACCCTGGATCGGTCCCAGCCAATCCGCGGACGTTCCGAACGAATTCGGAATTTTTACATTCACATCCCAACAAGGACTGATATTTACTGATATTTACCGTCTTTATGCTGTTAATAATGTTTAACCATAAAGAGACTTTGTAAAACGGTGGTTTTATTAGTGTCACGTTGTTTATTTTATGCTTTATAACTGTGTAGTAAAATGAATGAGCTGTAATATCTTCCTTACTCCACCCAGTCTGAAAAGCTTCTTCTCGTCCGGCTCCAGTGTTTAAGAATCTAGTGCATAAACCACGTTTTGTCCACGAATATCCATATTTCAGGAATTCTCAAGTTTGTTTGTGAAATGAAAAGTGAAGTGATTTGTGAAACACTGCAGCACAGCACACAGTGACAGGGTGAAACGTGTCCTCTGTATTTAACAGTCACCCTTGGTGAGCAGTGGGCACCATGGACAGATGCCCGGGGAGCAGCGTGGGGGACCACCGAGGTCCCCTTGATGACGATACTGTCCCCACACACTGGTCATGGTGCCGTGTGCTGTGCTGTAGTGTTTCACAATGACAATCACTTCACTTAAAAGAGAACTTGATCTTCTCCCACGTTTCCATCATGCTGTAAGATCAGAAGCTCTGCTGAGGAGCACAGATCTCCGGACTTCTGACTCCTTCTGACGTCACGACCAGGATGGGATTGTGTTCACCTCCTGCGACCCTGTCATTGGTTCTCTTTCCTCCTCAGGAACACATGACAAGACCTGCTGTGTTGGAGATGCTTCGACCAAGTCAGGTCCACTGAGGTCCTCAAACTCATCCAAAATTTGGTGCTTCAGACTCGGGAAATGCATGTCCATCCCAGACATGCGCTGTTACTACCGGAATGTCAATGTGCTCCACTTCACCTCGCAGTGGGTTTAATGACCAGTGGAGTGTAGGTGTTTGATCCAGAGGGTGTTAGACGTGTGCAGATCAACATTCAACACTGTGCCAGGACCGCCTACTTCCACCCAGCAAGGCTTTTCTCTCGATTAGTCCACGGTCGAGCAGCAGTCAGAGTTACCTGTGCATGCTCTCCCCGGGTGGGTGCATGTTTTCTCCGGGTTCTCCGGTTTCCTCCTGCTGCCGAAATGCATGCGCGCTGGGTGGACGTGCGCTCATAAGATCTAGACTGGATCGTTGTTACTCACTCCCCCTGTAATGGGAGGCGGTGGACAAGTTCCTGTGCAGGGCATCTGAGCTGTCATGGAAGACGTTCGGAGGTAGACTTCACGTATTTCGTGATGTTTCAACCAAAAAAAAACACGAGTACAGTTGTGGCTAAAGGTTTTTTGCGTTGACGTATAATTACAGGCATTTTATAAGATTCAAAGGCATCAACCTCTGACCGATGGCGACCTGTTCCTGCATAGTCAGTGCTTGGCAGGATTTGTGGGGTTTCGTTTGTCAGGATTGACCAAGTTCTCAGTTGGATTAAGATCCGGTGAGGTTCCTCGCCATGGACCCCGGTCCTCAGCAGTCCAATCCCTGAACTTTTTAAAGAACATCAGTCCGTCCTCAATGTTTTTCTTGGAGAGAAGCAGCTTCTTTGCTGCCCTTCTTGACACCAGGCCGTCCTCCAGAAGTCTTCTCCTCACTGTGGTCGCAGATGCCCTCACACCAGCCTGCTGCCATTCCTGAGCAAGCTCTGCACTGGATGCACCGCGATCCCGCAGCTGGATCATCTTTAGGAGACGTTCCTGGCGCTTGCTGGACTTTCTTGGGCCTCCTGAAGCCTTCTTCACAGCACTTGAACTTCTCTCCTTGAAGTTGTTGATGATCTGATAGATGGTTGATGCAGGTGTTGTGTTAGTAGCAGCAATGTCCTCAGCTGTCAAGAACATTTTATGCAATGCAATGATGACTGAACCATGGTCAACAGGGGAAGGACAATGATTTCGAGTCAAATTGCCAACTAACCCCTGAATGAAGCCCTGGACCAAACCATTTATCTGTAATAATCATATATTTATCAAATAACTGATTAATATACATTTGATCATGTCAATTAATGTCTCAATATAGGGCCACTGCAGACAAGAGCTATACATGGAAAAATGCTTCTTCACCCATGGCTGTGCAGAGCACTTATTGATGGTAACTGGTGTCTTGTTTAAGATTCTTCTTCTCACGTAGAAAATGTCGCATGGTGTTGTGACACCAAACGTAAGCGGCTCCCGGGTGAGTAGAACCTGGCGTGAAGAACCTGGGGTGATGCGGTGCTTGGTTGTCTCTGGCTTGCTCTCTAGAGCTTCTAACGTAAGGAACTTGTGTGTCAAGTTCCACCCGTGTAGGAATGAAGATGAACGTGCTGGTGGCCACAGAAGAAACCAACACCAGCCAGTCAACAGAATGTATTTCAGCAGGAACGGAGAACATGTAACAGTCATGAAGGTCGGAAAAAAGGAGGAACGATTCCTTTTAATCGTAAAAAAACTCATCTACACGCTAAACTGGAACCGTGCTGCTCTTCTGAATGAGAAGAACCGAACGTCTATTTTCCACCTAAAGCAGAGCAACTCCAACACCGCAATCGTAAAAAAACGTCACCTGGCTGCACACGTGCCACCATTTTAACTGAACATTTTTAAAGTTGATTTTTGTGTAATTAAACAGTCTAATTATTGATCTTATTCTGAAGATGGAGCCGCTGCTCATGAGGTGTCTTCAGAAGAGTCGCTGACGTTCACCACGATCAGGTCTGGTCCCGCCATTTCTCCCGAATCTGGGAATAAAAGAACAGGGAGACGGGGACTCGTTCCGGCGGGGACGCTTCCAGACGCTGCGGAAGTGAGATTGACCCAGACCCACCTGAGTCGGCCTCTGGCAGTGGGGCGGGGTCGGGGGCTGGCGGGACCCCTGGGGGCCCCTGGGGGTACAGGTTCTGCAGGGGCTGCGGCTCCTCGGGAAAGCTCGCGTGTGCCAGAGCGTAGTGAGGGACGAAGGACACGTGGCCGTCCTGAGGGTCCGAGACAGACGCCAGATGAACGCTGCATGACTCTTTATTAACTATTTATTCTGTAAAGGAGTCTTAACTGTAAAGTTCTATTGAATTATGGTGAATTCTTCTCAGTCTAAGAAAAGACGTTGGCGTACAGCCAGTAGTTACAGGGACAGTCCCCCCTGGAGACACTCGGGGTTAAGTGTCCTGCTCAGGGACATGATGGTAGTAAGTGGGGTTTGAACCTGGGTCTTCTGGTTCATGGCAGGTGTGTTACCTGCTAGGGTACTACCACCCAGTAGTTACAGGGACAGTCCCCCCCTGGAGACACTCAGGGTTAAGTGTCCTGCTCAGGGACACGATGGTAGTAAGTGGGTTTTGAACCTGGGTCTTCTGGTTCATGGCAGGTGTGATACCTGCTAGGGTACTACCACCCAGTAGTTACAGGGACAGTCCCCCCCTGGAGACACTCAGGGTTAAGTGTCCTGCTCAGGGACACGATGGTAGTAAGTGGGTTTTGAACCTGGGTCTTCTGGTTCATGGCAGGTGTGATACCTGCTAGGGTACTACCACCCCTTAGTGTGTGTGTGTGTCCCTGGATGGGTTCTGACCGCCATGTAATGGAAGGAAGGGATGAAACGTAAACTCACGTAAGTAAAAGCAGGGTCAGCTGCGTACGGGACCCCCGTCGGCTGGACGTGGCTGAAGCCCACCGGCTCTGTGAAGGGCATGGCCAGCGGCGGGAGGGTCACCAGCACAGGCGGGCAGGCGTAGCTGTTGGGGTTGTGGGGGTACAAGTGGAGGGGCGGCGGCGCGGTCAACGTCTCTCCGCCGCGAACGTTCTGCTGGTCTGCAGGAGAGATTTCGTGTAGAAAGACTCAGAAGGCAGTGGACTCGTGCTCCACTGGACCGCCGAGGTGCCACGTCCCCAGGCGCCTGTCATGGTGCCCACTGCTCACCAAGGGTGATGGGTTAAATGCAGAGGACAAATTTCACTGTGTGCACCGTGTTCACTTTACTTTACACACTTTATGGTTAAATACAGAGCACACGTGTCACCTGTGACAACTAATCACTTTTTAAAAATTCTACATTCTAATGAGTATACTGGATTATGGGAAAAAAGTAAACACTGTTGTTTTGTCCATTTAATTCTTGTGGCAGTTTTTGTAAGATTTACCTTAAAGTTTAACATTTACATTTAAGGCATTTACCAGACGTCCTTATCCAGAGTGACTTACAGTATATAGTTACAGGGACAGTCCCCCCCTGGAGACACTCAGGGACATGATGGTAGTAAGTGGGGTTCGAACCTGGGTCTTCTGGTTCCCCACTAGGTCACTACCAGCCTCTATGTTCATGTTTTTTAAGGTTTTTAAATTCCTGCAGCAGATAAATTGTGAAAATGCTGAATTACACGTTTCAAAATAAAAGTTCCGAATGGAAAGACGGAATAATATCGATATAAACTAGTATTGATCGGGGGTGAAACTACATGTAAATCCGCGCCCTTTCATGGTTAACAGGGTTTTATTCTGAAACGTCGCTGAAAATGAGCACTATTATTCCGCATTTTCACCGTTTATTGAACGTTCGGACTTTTCTGGCCTGTCCTGTTGTAAAGATGGGAAGAAGAAAGAGGAAAATAGTCGACATTGTGAAGCACGCCTTACTCGCACCGAATTGTAGACGTAATTACATGATATTAATAATGACGGGTCGGTCTGAGGCATGAAACTGAAAACGTTTTATCGGGTTTTATCAATATAGGTGGATTGCCGCCATCTATTTACAACGTTATGGTTCTGTTGAGGTTGTTTCAACGTTTTAGCCGAACATTTTCCACCATTGCAATGACCGTGGTTTTATGGACGTGATGGTCCAGGTTGGGGACGGGGCTCACCCATGACCGGGGTCTCCATCCCGGCGCCCCGGCCCCGCCGCAGGCGCCGCTGCGTCGCCATGATGCGCGTCCGCTCCGTGATGAGGCCGCACTTCCAGCACCGGCACCGGGAGAAGCCGCAGCGGCCGGCGTGGCCCTTCACCGGCACCACCACGCCGTGGTTCCTGCACCGGGCGCACCTCGGGCTGCGCGCCACCTTCCCCGCCGCGACCGACGACATCCTCCGCGCGGTGGCGCCGTTTTCCCGCCACGCAGCGCCGATCACCACTTCACGTGGCGGCGGGGTTTTTTATTTCTTTTTTTTTTTTAATTCGCGTTCGTTCACAAGTTCAGGCGCAAAACAAAACGTGTTTTTAACTGTAAAAATTATTATTATTATTAATTATTATTAAATTATATAAAGAAGTGACTTGATGGAAACTACAACCATCCTGCTGGCCACGTGGCATGCAAGGCGGATATATAATACATATACACTACACAATCAGAATCAGAATCGTATTTATTGGCCAAGTAAGTGCAGGAATTAGATTCCGGTAGACGGTGTCTCTCAAGTACAGAGTAGAAAAACACCACCAATGTGCAGGACGTGTGTACGTGTTATTGTACAAGTTTATACTGTTTATAAATAATATCTACTGAGTATGAATAAATATATGTAAGAATGTACATAAGTCTATAAATAAATAGGCAAAAAACTAAATCCTATATAGAGAGTGTATATAAAGTGCAGTGAGACAGTTCCAGCTGTTTAGGAGGGACATGGCGAGGGGGAAGAAGCTGGTCCTGGTCTGCAGACTTCTATAACATCTGCCAGAGGGCAGCATGGGGGGTCTGAGATGGTTTTCCCTGCCCTTTTCCTGGATCTGGAGAGGTTCAGGTCCTGGATGGAGGGCAGGGGGGCACCGGTGATCCTTTCTGCTGTCTGTACAGTCCTCTGCAGTCTGATCCTGTCTCTTCTAGTGGCTGCTCCATACCAGGCGGTGATGGAGGAGCACAGGACAGTCTCAATAAATGTAGATTGTGTGGATTTATTGGGAGTCAAATATTAAGATGCTTTTGCGACTGCTAAAGACCTCAAAATGCAAATATTGCAAACATAACCAAATATTACAAATGTATAAAATATGTGTAACAGGTAGGGTGAAAATTTGTGCAAGATTCTGGGGGGATGGAGTCCAGAAGGTATTGAAAGTGCTGGAGTGTATTGGAGTTCTATGTAGTGTTGTGGTTGTTGAAGCTCGTATAGCCTGCGGGAAGAAGCTCCTCCTCATTCTCTCTGTGTTGGACTTCGCAGCAGAGAGAACAGTCCAATGTTGGGGTGGCTGAGGTCCTTCACAATCTTCCTGGCCCTGGTACGGCCCTCCTTGCTGTAGATGGATTGAAGGTCAGGGAGCTTGGTACAGATGATGTGTTCAGCTGATGGAACCACCCTCTGTAGGGCTCGCCTGTCCTGCATGGTGCTGTTCCCGAACCAGGTTGAGATGTTTCCTGTCAGGATGGTCTCCTGAGCATCTTGGAGGGCAGTCTGAAGTCTCTCAGGCATCTGAGGTGGTAGAGACGCTGCCGGGCCTTTTTCACCACGGTGTTGATGTGACAGGACCATGACAGGTCCTGCGTGATGTTAACACCGAGGTATTGGAAGCTGTCCACTCTCTCCACTGGGCTCCTGTTGATGACAGGGGTCTGGTAGGTACTAAAGTCCACCACTATCATCTCCTTTGTCTTGCTGACGTTCAGGTGGGAGCGAACTGGAGTGAAATACTGCACCCCGCCTGGAGTGATGAAGTGAAGTGATTGTCACATGTGATACACAGGAGCACAGCACAGCACACGATGCACACAGTGAAATTTGTCCTCTGCATTTAACCCATCACCCTGAGTGAGCAGTGGGCAGCCATGACAGGTGCCCGGGGAGCAGTGTGTGGGGACGGTGCTTTGCTCAGTGGCACCTTGGCGGATCGGGATTCGAACCGGCAACCTTCTGATAACGGGGCCGCTTCCTTAACCGCTAGGCCACCACTGCCCCTGGAGTGTGTGTGCATGTGTGTGTGTAAGTGTTAGATTTGTCTGTAATACTTTTTGAACAAGAGGGTTTTCAGCTGCTTCTTAAAGGTGGTCGTAGTCTCGGCTAGTCGAATGGAGCAGGACAAGTTGTCCCACCAGCCAGGGACAACAAAGGAGAACAGAGTCGATTGGGACCGGAGACCCCGTGAAGAGGGGATTTTTAGTCTGGTTTGGTGTGCAGATCTGAGAGGGCGTGCAGGAGTGTATCTGGCTAGTAGTGTGTTGGTGTAAGAGGGAGAACTTCCATTTACAGCCCTGTAGGCAGCATCAAGGATTTAAACTGGATGTGAGCAGCTACCGGGAGCCGGTGGAGAGAGGTGAGAAGAGGTGGGACGTGGGGGTGGTTCGGCTGGTTGAAGATGAGGTGGGCTGCCACGTTTTGGACCATCTGGAGGGGTTTTATGGTGACGGTAGAAGCTCCAGCCAGGAGAGAGTTACAATATTGGAGTTCAGAGAGGACCGCTGCCTGGACGAGGAGCTGCGTAGCCTGTTGTGGAAGAAAAGGCCGAATCTTGCGAATGTTGGTGACGAACCTGTGCTGAAGTGGTGCTGATCTGAGGAGTACAGGCCCTGGCTCCTCTCAAGGGTTCTTCCTCTTTTCTACTGCACCTTATTCCTGATATAGGAATCAAATTGGATTGATGGACTCGGGTTTTCACAGTCTCATCATACCATTGCATAACGGTCTTTTACTAGATATTCATATTTTGTTATAGTTATAGATCCATGTTTTGTATTATTCTTATACAAAGGGCACGAGACTGAGTAAAAGTACGGTGCGATGGTGGACCTGTCAGAAGATGAGTAACGCTGACCTACACAAGGTGCCGTGTAGAGGTTTATATTCATGAAACCGCTCCGTTTGTAACGCGCAGGTTCCTGCGTCGCGGTCGGATGGCGAAGTCATTACGCTCGGCGAGCGCCGCTTTCTCCACTTCAGCCCCCCTCTATTAAAATGACTGATTACACTGTCAGCCGCGGCCTCCTCATACAGTCACCTCCTCATACAGCACGGTACGCCCGTTATTGTCATTTAAACCGGTCTGTCTTCTTGCAGGGGTAAACTCGACCATCTCTAGTCCTCTTTAATACACGAAAGATCCCAAACTAACCATGGACTGTGTACAAAATCCACTCATTTCTACCAACCCATCACAGTCCACAAATTTGCTACAAGGAATCTGTCCACAGAAGAGGGCCTTTTTGGGGCCTTATTTGTGAAGGATGGATTCTGTCACAGAGCTTGCAGTTCTGCGGCTCCCCAATTCCATCACTGAGTGACCCACATGCAAACATCCACCTTAATGCCCACCCACAGCGGCACTGGCAGCAAGCAGGGTGGGAGCCTGACCATCAGGAGAAATGAGGCTGGTTCTGATCCGATCGATCGAATCCACACGTCTCACCTTCAGAAATTTGACAGGTCCAAAAAATGGCTGATTCTTTTCTACGAGGCGCACGTCGCTTCTAAAGTTCATTGAAATGAGAGTACAGTCCACGTTTACTTTTCCACTTTTCTTTAACTAAGAGCAAAAAAACAGTTATTACGAATGAATGAATTTACAGAATTGCTGTATAGATTAGGCTGGTTAAGATCTGATTATGAACATAGAACAATGACTATATTGCAAGAATTCTTTCATAAACAAAGAATTAAACACTCGTCAGCCATAAGATTATGACCATTGCAAACCAGGAAGGTCCCAGAAGTGTTGTGACTCACATGGCCAGTCACTCAGATCCACTTTTTCTGCTTCCAACACATCAACTTTAAAGACAAAATGTCCGCTTCAAGTGTAATATATCCCCCACACTGTCAGGTGGCGCTGTAACCAGATCATTCACCAGTGGTCATAATGTTATGGCTGGTCTGTTACTGTTTTTTAAAAAATTAAATGATGCAGAAATAATGTATGTTGTGTGGACCCGCGTGACAACCCTGAGGTCGCAGGCTCCGCCCACCGCAACGTCTTCACCGCTCCGTGGGGCGGTCCTGAGGTCTCAGGCCCCGCCCATCGTGATGTCGTCACCGCTCCGTGCGCCGTGGGGCGGTCCTGAGGTCGCTGGCTCCGCCCATCGTGATGTCGTCACCGCTCCGTGCGCCGTGGGGCGGTCCTGAGGTCGCTGGCTCCGCCCACCGTGATGTCGTCACCGCTCCGTGGGGCGGTCCTGAGGTCTCAGGGCCCGCCCACCGTGGTGTCGTCACCGCTCCGTGGGGCGGTCCTGAGGTCTCAGGGCCCGCCCACCGTGATGTCGTCACCGCTCCGTGCGCCGTGGGGCGGTCCTGAGGTCGCTGGCTCCGCCCACCGTGATGTCGTCACAGCTCCGTGGGGCGGTCCTGATGTCTCAGGCCCCGCCCACCGTGATGTCGTCACCGCTCCGTGCGCCGTGGAGCGGCGGGGTTCAGTGTCGCCGCATCGGCAGCGCGCCGGAGCCGCTTTGTTCTGTGGATGAGCGCCGCGGTCTCCTGCAGACATGTGGAGGGAGACGGGTAAACTCTTCCTGCTCTGCCTGCTTCTCGCGGAGCATCACGGGACTGCAGGTAGGAATTCCAACAGATATATAATTAATATGATTTAATTCTGCTGTCCTGCGGTGTCCGCGGGCCGGTTGGGGTGAAAGATGGGAGAACTGACACAAAGAAGGAGAATAAACGTGGTCGCAGCGCCGCACACACACACACGCATTTTATTCCGAAGAGAAGACATATCAATATCTCCGTTATAACACCGAGACGCGTGGACGTGACGTGTTTTTCCCCGCTCTCCCAGGGTCCGAAGGCGAGTGCGAGGACGGCCAGTTCCAGTGCGACAACGAGCGCTGCATCCCCAACATCTGGCGGTGCGACGACGACGACGACTGCCTGGACAACAGCGACGAGGAGAACTGCCGTGAGTCGCGCTTGTTGCGTGGAGACGGGAGACAGGTGTACTGTCCTGGACATTTTACATTTACAGCGTTTACCAGACGTCCTTATCCAGAGTAGTGACAGGGACAGTCGGGGTTAAGTGTCTTGCTTGGGGACACGATGGTGGTAAGTGGGGTTCGAACCTGGCGAGTGTGAAGGCGTGCTGGAGCGTTCCCCCGCGAGCCCGTCCCGCTCTGCGTCACTTCTTCGTTTCGTCCTTTTTTTCTCCCTCCTAGAGGGTCAGAAAGGGCAGCGGTGGCCTAGCGGTTAAGGAAGCGGCCCCGTAATCAGGAGGTTGCCGGTTCGAATCCCGATCCGCCAAGGTGCCACTGAGCAAAGCACCGTCCCCACACACTGCTCCCCGGGCGCCTGTCATGGTCCCCACTGCTCACTCAGGGTGATGGTTAAATGCAGAGGAAACATTTCAGTGTGTGCACCGTGTGCTGTGCTGCTGTGTCTCATGATGATAATCACTTCACTTTCAGTATGTTCACGGTAAATAAATATCCGGTGTGAACGGCGCGTTCCGGTTAACAGGACGTGCGTCTGTTGAACTGGCCCCCGCCTCCCGGGCCCCAACCCCCCGCTGTCCTATCAGCGCGCCCCACCCCCAGCGGACGGCGTGACATATGCTGAACCGCGCCGTGCCCCCTGACCGAACAGAAGACAAAGCGTCCTTCACGTCGCGTTACATCCAGCTGGACCCAGGCTTCTCAAGCCGGATTTTGGGAATTCTGGGAATGGGTCGAGGTTCTCGTTAGGCAGATTGGACGGTCCGTACAGTGCGTTACGTGCAGGGGATTTTGGGAACGCGCCACCAGTCTGTCCAGTTTTGCTTCATCTGAAGCTGCTTGGATTCATACTTCTCGGTACGGTTCATCGTGGTTTTGGAGACGCAGCGTTCTGCCGTATGGACGCCAGAGACTCTTTAGGTGACGAGTCTGATTAGCTGCAGATGTTGAGATGTCAGTTCAGTATGTCCAGTCTCATATAAGAAAGCAGAATGTCAGCGGTGGCCTAGCGGTTAAGGAAGTGGCCCGGTGGCCCCAGAAGGTTGCCGGTTCGAATCCCGATCCGCCAAGGTGCCACTGAGCAAAGCACCGTCCCCACACGCTGCTCCCCGGGCGCCTGTCATGGCTCCCCACTGCTCACTCAGGGTGATGGTTAAATGCAGAGGACACGTTTCACTGTGTGCACCGTGTGCTGTGCTGCTGTGTATCACAATGACCATCACTTCACTGTCTGATTGTAATATGTAATTAACAGAAAGCTTCAAAGCCAAACGAACAGGGAAAAGCAACATATTACGTTTGATTTGAACGATGTTATATTGGCAACCCATACCTGATGATCAATGATCAATGACGAGGAAAACCAATGAAGATCCTTCAAAATACCAAGCGGTGAGGAAATGTAGAAATAAATCTCACAATGAAAGCTCTTGATCCCCTCGATTTGCAATATTTTTAATATTGAGGTCAATAGCAGTCGCACAAGCATTTCACCGCATATCATACCGCGTACGACTGTGTACGTGACAAATAAAATACAATATGAATTTGAGGAATTTGTAAATAAATTAGTCATTAAAGGTATTAAACAAAAACCATCTCAACAAAAGTGACCCGACCGTGAACAGCCAGCGGATGTACGTTTCTTGGAATTTACGAATGTCCATCTCCAGCCCGCTTTTCCGACCCGCCGCTGGATTACTGCGCCTCCGACTTCGGCGAACAATACATAATCCACGACGTGGAAATCAGATTTTTCTCTTTTCTCTTGTCCGGCACAGCCAGGAGAGACCAGATCTACAGGACAGAGAAGGACATTGAATGACCAGTGGGACATTATAATAGTTTCATTGCAGCACCGCCGCTAGTGACTGAGTATAATAATCACGTCACGGCGAAACCAGGACATTTTTCCTCCAAAATCCACCATAAACAATTGTGAAAGTGGCCGGGATTATACTTCAGAAAGTGACACACAATCCTCCTGCAAATCTTCTGCTGCCCCAGATGCCATAATGCAGCGGATCTGCGGAGGATCCTGGGAATCCACGTCCCCGAGGTCCACGGTGACGAATGTGGCGTCGGGGGGAGGTTCTGCTCATCGGACTGGCTCATCGCTCCCTGATAAAGTGGCGTAGTCGTCATTGTGAGGCACAGCACACGGTGACACAGTGAAACGTGTCCTCTGTATTTAACCGTCACCCTTGGTGACAGTGGGCACCATGACAGGCGCCCGGGGAGCAGCGTGTGGGGATTCGAACCCACAACCGCTGGGTTTGCTGCCCCGTGTGGTGAGAAGACATGTCCACGGCGTGTGTGTGTGACCATGTGAGAGTGTAGACACGATTTAGAAGAATGGACAGGACGGAATTTCTAACCGTTGAGACGGCCTCCAGAACGTTCCGGACACGTCTGCCGGGTGAAAGCGGGTTTTTTGGCGAGTGCGTGATGAGGAGCTCTTATTTGAGCAGAATGAAGAATTGATGAGGCGATTCTTCTCCGTGAAAGTTTCTGGGACGTTTTGTGCGCGTGACCCGGTGCTCGGGGACGGGGACGTTCCCGACTGAATTCACCCACATTAACTAACCAGATGAGTTTCTCGTATAACCCACTGTTCTACATCACATGGGGGGTTTTCAGATGTATGTCCTATAAATATGAGTAATATAAGTAATTTAAGGCAATTTCCTAACAGGATTATTCATTTATATAGATTATAAAAAATACATTTAGACTACAAGGTGAAACTGTACAAACACCGGAATTATTCATCAGTTCATGTATAAATATTACGGCTGTGAAAATGAATGAGTCGATCAGCATTATTAATATTTTATAGCTGTTAATGCAGCAGTGTGTTGTTTTTACCGTACTTTCACACGTACGCATCACGTTTCCGTTATCGGTGGGCGTGTCTGTCGTGCCGGAAGCGCAGGGGCAGCAACCAATAAACCTTTTCAGTTTGATAAAATTCTGTTGGCTGTATTAATCTGCAAACTTTGCGATTAATTAGTAAAAAGCCCTATGCAAATGAGATCAAATTAAATATATTGTGTCTTCCAGTGTATTTGATTGTGCATTTTAATTTAGTCTGGAAGACTAGCTTTTGGAGACAATAAGACATAAATTGATTTGGCGAAATATTCACGCTTAAATGGTTTCGTGTGACTGTAACCACAACCAAATAATGACCTGGCACACGCCCTGATGTTGTCGCCGCTCCAGCTGGAGCAGATTTTGTCGAGATCGTTGGGAGGGAGCTCCCCGCCCACCCCGTTAACTTGGCTGGACTTCAGGGTCCTTCGAGCACCCGTTCTTCCAGCCGACGCCCTGGTGTGGCCGTTATGGCTGAAATCGGGCCATTATCTGCGATTAGTGCGAGTGGCGATGAGAGAAGATTAGTGGGCGCTGGGGGGTGAGGGTCGCCGCCTTCCATCGGCCAGCCGGCAGTGTTTGTGTGTTTGTGTGTGTGTGTGTGTTTTAAATGGCCAGTACCACTGTGGGACTCTGCGTTTCCGTGTAATTCTGCTCTGTTGATTCCTGATCCACTAATCACTGGACTCAGCATGATCAATACGACACACAGACCAATATAACATGATGGTGAGACCGGAAGCGGGAAGATGGTGACAGGCGATTCTCTCAGTTATAATAACATAGAGCATGTCATGATCCGGTCCGGACCGGAGTTTCACGTTGGTCCGGTGTAGTGTTTCCTGATCGTGTACACCTGTGTCTGATCATATAAAGCTGCCCTGTTTGTGTCTGTTCACCGTCGGGTCATTTTTACATTTCCAGCATTTACCAGACGCCCTTATCCAGAGAGACTTACAATCAGTAGTTACAGGGATAGTCCCCCCCTGGAGACACTCAGGGTTAAGTGTCCTGCTCAGGGACACGATGGTAATAAGTGGGGTTCGAGCCTGGGTCTCCTGGTTCACAGGCGAGTGTGTTACCCGCTAGGCTACTACCACCCTTACGTGTTACCTGTTACCGGATGTCTCCCCTGTCCTGTTCATCATGAATTAAACCAAATGCGTCGTTCTTCATCATCAAGTCTTGTCGTCATCTCAGACCACCTGCCTCGTCATGCCAAACGGGCGTGACACAGCAGTAGTAAAGGTTCCAAGTTCGCTCCAACTCCTTCCACGGCGGGAACAGACTTTCTTTTAAAGGCTCAGATATTTTTAATAACGTCGTTAATACACTCGACAGTCAGGGCCAGTTCCCTCCTCTGGGGTTCCGGAAAGTTCAGAGGTCATCGGCCGACTCACCTGTCTTTACCGCTCGTTTTTCATGTCTCAGCGAATGGCGGCCATGTTTAACGATCCGGCGCACGTGCTTTAATCGACGTGATTAATAATTGATGCGGTTGTGGCTTTTGGGCTACATGCGGCTGATGAAGACATGAATAAAACAGGCTCCGCGGGCACTATGGACACGGCTGATATCTTGTAGTCTTTTTTTCCCCGGTATGGATTTATTCAAGGCGTCCCCACTTCTAGATCTGAACACCTGAAGAGGCCACGTCTTCCCGCCTCTGTTCTGCGGCGGCGTGGACCGGGGAATAATACCGCCACTCGGCGCCACCGCCTCTCTCACCACGTTTCTCGCTTTTATCGCCTCGATTTCTCATCTTGCCGCATCACATCGGTACATTTGCACGCCAGAAGTGGCGATTGTGTCACCGAGGGTGACCTGATATACGGTATGAATTAAGGGTGGCGGGGGACATGTTCACTAATCACGCATCCATGATGTGTCCTGGACCGACAGAAATACACGAAGATGCGCTTTAAATGAAGGGGGAGGAGCCTGTGTGCATGATTGACAGCTCGCCTCCTCATTCCCTCCTGTCAACACGTGACACGCCCAGGCGTAGCGCGGCGTCCATCTCCTCCCGTATACACTAACGTGACCACGCCCACCACCGACATGCAGATTAGTTCATGCGTTCTGGTGGGTAAAATGGTGAATACGCTTCACACACTACGTTGCACGTTTTAAACGTTTTTAAACCTATAGAGAGAAACGATAAGTAATATTTACATTTCTGATTTGAACATCACCACGATCTAGCGCCCGATTCAGATATTCCCGAGCTCCAGCAGCAGGGTTACTCGGGGGGGTGGGGTCCTTCCAGATGGACCCCCCGAGCCGTTCCAGGCAAGCCCGCGCTCGCTCGGACCCCCGTGGGGTGCGTGGGGAATGATGAAAGCTGCGCCGAGTCCAGCCTGAAGGGGTGTTGAGTGAAAGTGCCCTGCGATTGGCCGGCGGCGTCCTGTTTCCCGAAGCGGTGGTGCGTCTCGCAGCGTTTCTGAAGTGGGATGAAGTTAAAGCAGCAGGAGGAGAAGAGGAACGGGCGGAGTTCTGGACGTGCTGCTCGCTGCGTGAGCCGGCCCGGAGACCGTTGCTGAGTTGCCATGGCGATGGTTTGCTGATGATAGGCATGTTTGAAGCTGAACATGCAGCTTTAACCATCATAACCAAGGTGCCACTGTTGTGCCACAAGCTACCGTCCCCACACACTGCTCCCTGGCTAATGGTGATGGTTGTGACAAAATTGTATTTTACACTTAGAATTATACGTGGGTTGTATGGAACGCTGAGGTTTTCAACATGTCACCATGTCACCTTTTTACAGGAGTTTACGGCATAATCTCAGTACACAGATTACTTCCTGACTGATGAAACTGGACATTCATGAAACTATGTGAAAAATAAATGACTTTGGGCCAAGAAATGGAATGGCGGCGTGTGTCGTGTGTCACATGGTACATATATATTAACCACCGTAGATAATCAGCCACAGATCGGCGAGCGTCTTTAACCTCGAGCAAGTGTCTTGAAATTGTGTCTTTCATTTTTCTCAATATCCCACATTTACCATGTAGACCATATCTAGACGCCATTTGCATATTCCTTAATCCATATTTCAGACATCGTCAGACAAATTCATCCTTAATGAAGTTAAGTTTGACATAATTTAAAGCGTTAAGAGACGCTCCGGGCACCCCGAGAGATTCAGGACGTCAAGTAGCAGCATGGAGCAAATATGTCTCGCGTTTACGGATGCCTGTTCCTCAGATCTCAGGCACTTTCGTTATCTCTGACAGGCAGTGGCCCCTGGGGACCTCGCTTCACACTCATCCTACACTGTAGGGGGACTGAGCGCGAGAGGGGGGGACAGAAGTTATTGCGAAGCCGCCACCTGGCGAGCAGAAACGTCCACAGGGCCAAACCTGCCTGCTCGATTTAGCCCGTGCTGCCGTAAAAAGGCGAGGAACTTGCAGAAAACGTGTGTTCTGTAACCGTACGTCGGGGAAAGGAACGGGCTGTTGACACCATAAGTGAAGTTTTATTATAACTAGTGGTGGGCCGTTATCGGCGTTAACGTGCTGCGTTAACGTGAGACTCTTATCGGGCGATAAAAAAAATATCGCCGTTAATCTATTCACAAAGTTGTGTTGGGAGCTGGGTCTATACTACGCAAGCTATTGTGCCGGAGTTAAATGGTTACACTAGATTTATAAGTATATTTCTTCTTTCTTGTGTCTTTTAGTTTCTTATTTCCTAAAGACTTTTATTTTGTTTTTGAGACCCGGTTCAGGTCTCTTGGACACATAGCGTGAGTTGTGAGAGGTGCGTGGGGTTTGTGTGCAAAAAGTTATTTCTTTCATTTTAATTTATGTACATATTAGGAATATTATGCATGTGTGTTATTTTGTTAATATTTTTTATGTTCTTTTAATACTGTATATTGTAGAGAGAGGTGCAGAAAGACGCGATGTGTGACGCGATGTTCTGATGCGACCTTGCTTTTTGTACAGAATACACATTGCACAGAAAATCTCATCATTTGTCAGCTCATCATTTGTGGTTCAAGAAACGAAATCAAAAAGTTACACAACGCAGAAGAAGAAGTGCTACACTATGATGACTTTCACCTTGATATTTTAGCGCGGATGTATACCTAGCCGAATTGCACTGTAGGGGGCGAGAACGAGTCTTCGAACTGTGAAATGACCACATCAAACGTGACGTGTAACATGGATGCAGCTATTTAACTGAATAAACAGTTGGTAAACACAAGTACATCTTATTGAACATAATTTATTTTCATCACCAATTATCATAGTAGAACAGCTTTCTCAAGCAGTTTGTGATGCATTTTGGAAACAGGAGATGAGCCCCTGGTCTAATGCGCCACCTGGCTTGAGAAACCCGTTCTCAAAGACTTACTTTTAGTCATTATTTGGGTAGCGCACACATTATAGTTGTGGGACTAGGGTGCTCATGACGTGATGAATGTTTAAGCAGCTCAAAAACTGGGGCAACTGTGAAAACCCATCTGATTTTTCAGGCTACTGTATGAAATATATGACTATCGGGGCATTGGTGGCCTAGCGGCTTAGGAAACATACCCATAATCGGAAGGTCCCAGTTCAAATCCCGAATCGCCACGGTGCCACGAGGTTCCCTTGATCAAGGTTACTGTTGGCATGTTCTAATATTCATTTTTATGCTACTTCAACTCACCGTTGCCTCGTGAGGCACACAGCGGTATTACAAGCGTGCTACATTTCTGAAAGAGGTTGTCATTGTGAAACGTGGTGGACACTCACAATAACAAAGAAATGTGTCCTCTGTATTTAACCATTTACATTTACAGCATTTACCAGACGGCCTTATCCAGAGCGACTTACAATCAGTAGTAAAGGGACAGTCCCCCCCTGGAGACACTCAGGGTTAAGTGTCCTGCTCAGGGACACGATGGTAGTAAGTGGGATTTGAACCTGGGTCTTCTGGTTCATAGGCGAGTGTGTTACCCGCTAGGCTACTACTACTATTTAACCATCACCCTTAGCGAGCAGTGGGTGCCCGGGGAGCGATATCTTGATCAAGGGGACCCCAGTGGCACCCTTCCGACTACGGGTCTGTTTCCTGACCCACTGGGCCAACCACTGCCCCAATATACAGATATTTGATGTTTAATGTAAGTCAATCTGTCAGAAGTTGCTGCATGCTGCTGCATAAAAGGCGTGGCGCAGCATCTCTCTATGAGATCATGTGTTTTGTTGTTTCGCTCTTTGGAGTGAAATATGAACCTTTCATCTTCAAAGCACCCAGATCGAGAATCCAAATTTCCCCAGGAGCTTCTTTCTGGTGCCAAAAAAGCACAAAGCCTCTCTCGCCAACCCTGCTCGTGCGGAGCGTGGTGGCATCTGGAAGGGACGGCAATCAGATGCCAGAAATGGGACGTTTGGCAGCTGTTCCATTTACACGCGCAATTCCAGATGTTTCCAGTTCAGTGTGGAAATGGAGCATCTGTGTTGACCCCAGACACACAAGAGCAGATTAAACAATGGCGGGTCACCGGACACTCAGCAGCCACCTTATTATTGGGGACGGTGGCCCGGCTGTTGCCATGACAGTGGCGGCGGCTCGTGAACGGAGCCTCGCAGGATCCGTGCTGTGCCGTGTTAAGGTTGTGCCGCCACCCTCATCTCGTCTCGTCAGCAGTGGCGGTTCGGTTGGAAATTCCGGATCATGCATGGCGTCTACATTCTAAAGGACATTAACACGGTAATGCAGAGGGCTTTGGTAATTTACAACGTAGTGAGCTAATCTCAACAATATCAAGTATTGTTTTTCATATTTTTGGCAATGCCATGGTACCAGGGTATTAAGTAATTCACCGTGATGCCTCGTCTTGACTCTGTATTACAGTATTTAGTGATAATTTACGTGGAGACCCTGCTGTAATGTGGTTATTAACTCAAGCGTGTTTACACACACACACACACACACAGCAACTTGAAGCTTCATTTCACCGTTCCCCTGACCTGTCACATCTGAGGAAATTGCTTATTTCTCAAGATGAATTGGTGGTGCGAGTATCTTGTTTTGCGTGACTGTCGGTTTTAGTTTTAGTTTAGTTGGCTTTACGGGCTGGAGTGGGAAATAAAAATGAAGCTACAACCTAATTTTCAGCTGCAGAAGAAATGGATAAACTCCCGTTAAACATGGAAATTTTCAGCATTTCGAGTACCGGTCACTAATTCCAGGTTCAGTCCCTAGCGGGTAAGGAAGTGGCCTCGTAATCAGGTTGCCGAGGTGCCACTGAGGTCCCCTTGATGAAGGTCCCGTCCCCACACGCTTCTCCCCGGGCGCCTGTCATGGTGCCCACTGCTCACCAAGGGTGATGTGTTAAATACAGAGGACACGTTTCACCGTGTCACTGTGTGCTGTGCTGCAGTGTTTCACAATGACAATCACTTCACTAAATAATAATCGTGAGATTCATGTTCAGAAAATATTTTATGTATATATAGTTGTGTCCTTAGTATCGGTGTCGAGTTTGAAACTTCAGTAAGGTGACAACCCTAGACGTTCTTTTTAATGAACTCTTTGTATATATATCTAATAAAGTACATTTACATTTTACAGCATTTATCAGACGCCCTTATCCAGAGCGACTTACAATCAGTATTACAGGGACAGTCTCCCTGGAGCAACTTAGGGTTAAGTGTCTTGCTCAGGGACACAATGGTGGTAAGTGGGATTCGAACCCGGGTCTTCTGGTTCATAGGCGAGTGTGTTACCCACTAGGCTACTACCACCCCAGTAGGATTTGTAGGATTTGAAATGCATTCTTTCGGATTTTGGACCACGGTATTCGTTGGAATGCCTGGTGTTCCTCTCAGTTCTCACTTCTTACTTGAGACTTTTCCCTCTATATTAACTCGCCTTGTGTGCTTTTTATCAGCATTTGCACATTTCTTTTTGTTTTTTTCTGTTGAATATATAATTTTTCTTGTGCTCTGTCTCAGCCACTCGACTCCTGGCCGAGACCAACCAGCTGGCATGGATCGTACCGGTTCTGCCCGCAGGGGCCACTGCCATGTGCGCCAGCCTGCTGACCAGACACTGTACACACACACACACACAGGGACAATGACAGATGAACAAGACCAGAAAACAGGTGCAACTGGGAAGGGGCGGGGCCTGCACTCAGTGACCAAGTGCGCCAATCGGGCCGGGTTAAGGCTGGTCGCTGGGGAGGAACATTGTCGCAGCATTCCAGTACTCCCAACTTGTCAGGAGGACATGTTTTCATGTTGCACATTGAAGGGGTCCAACTGAATCGCTTCGAACCCTCTGGCCAGTCACGTTTATGCAAATTACCTACTGTGAATGCCAGCCAATCAGCCGGGCTCTGTTGTGATGGTTGCCGCTCCCTTGCTCCTTGCACGGCATGCAAGGTGAGAGTAGCTTCTGGATGGCCTCTCTCCGTTTCAACTCGTGCGGTTGGGGACCGAGGGGGGTGCTCGGATGGGGCCGGGGGTGCTGGGGGCTGTTGGTTTGGTGGTGGGCGGAGCCCGGGGGACTGGGGAATTGTGGTGCGGAGGCTCCACCACGTTACCTCGACTGCACAGTGATCCGGCGTAATGCGATTTCGTTCCTTTCTGAACAGAGCGGTGAAGCGAACGCTGAAAAGAAGCGTTGTGTTCATGTGTACGTGTGTGTGTGTACGTGTGTGTGTGTTGCTGTCTCATGGTCGACCATCACACAGCAGTCCGAGGTAACAACTGCATTCCAGCCGGAGGGCAGGTCGAGCACCGAGTCATGTGATCAGGCCTCAGGACAGGAAGTGACACTTTCTGTTTCGGCGCGCCATGTGATCGGTGCAGACAGGACTCACCTCTGTTCTGCCGCATGTGCAGGTACGTGCACCTCTCGCCGCTCGCTCTCCCCCGCGGGGCGCTGGCTGCCACGGTGTGTCACCGTGTGTGTCACCAAATTAAAGCCCGTTTTTTTTCTCAGTTAGATGCACTGAATTTCTGTGAAAAGTGTAACAGATGTAACAAAAAGACTGAATTTATCTTGATATATGGTACGTTACTGTGTGAGAGAGAGAGAGAGAGAGAGAGAGAGTACTTAGTTAGAAGAGTTGGGAGGGAAATGTACCAAAGTAACTGAAAAAGATTTATAATGATGTGTAGGCTGTTCTTGTTGTGTGTGTGTGTGTGTGTATGGGTGTGTGTGAGAGAGAGTGGGTGGTAGTAGCCTGGCGGGTAACACACTCGCCTGTGAACCAGAAGACCCAGGTTCAAACCCTACTTACTACCATCGTGTCCCTGAGCAGGACACTTAAGCCTGAGTGTCTCCAGGGGGGGACTGTCCCTGTAACTACGGACTGTAAGTCGCTCTGGATAAGGACGTCTGGTAAATGCTGTAAATGTAAATGTGTGTGTGTGTGAGAGAGAGAGAGAGAGAGAGAGAGAGAGTACTCAGTTAGAAGAGTTGGGAGGGAAAGTATGTGTGTATGTAAGAGTGTGTGTGTGTGTGTGTGTGTGTGTGTGTGTGTGTGTGTGTGGTCATGAGAAACCTGACTTAAAATGTGGATAATTTCTGTCTGCTGCTGTTAGTGTTAATCGTTTCCAAAGTCTCTTAGTTTATACAATCGGTAAATCGGTTTATGCAGTTTATTCAGTAGAGAACTGAACGCGTACGTGGAATACATCATCTGTGGTGACCCGTGCTGATGTATGATGTTATCGATGATATTAGTGATTTATGGCACTCATATTTATTAACGATTCATCTTCCAGGATGAAATAGTTTGCCTCTGATCCAGCTGTTGCTAAGCAACACCATTTAGCAGCAGTTGGTCACGTGACCTCCCGGCCATATAATGAGGTGGAATGATGTTTGTTCTCTCGGCCAGTCAGAATGCCTGAAGATAAAGCTCGCCCTTTTTCTCTCATTCTGCAGCTTTTACTTGGCATCTCTCTCTTCTCTCCACCGCTCTGTTCCTCTTAGTCCGTAAATATCGGCGTGTTTGGCTGCTTTATTCGAGTATTTTTCTCAATTATAATATAATTGAGAAAAAATGTGATGATTTGTATTGATATTTATCTGCCTTTATCTATAGCTACCATAATCATAGTTTTGTCTATTACACAATTGATTGAACTGTTAAATGCCTGTTAATGATGGAATATCTGCATACATGTAGAGAGTCCCGCGACAATAAGCCTTAAATTTCCAATGGAATGATGTTCTGTCACTTGATTGATTATTAAAAATTGATCTCTTCATCGATGGTAACTTGAAAACACGTTGTAAGTCGCTCTGGATCAGGGCGTCTTCCAAATGCCTTAAATGTAAATGTAAAAAAATGCAATAAAACTGGTGCATCAGCACATTGTTACTTCTTTGTCATTGACTATTTGTTATTAATATAGTGATCATTGTTATTCAAACTATTTCTATGGAAAACTACTGTAACTACCCATAAGTATGCTGCAACTCCTGCACGTTTCCATGGTTACACTCTGATTCATGTGCTGATCACCATCTTCCATCACCTCCCCTGGTCTGACTTCCTTCTCTCCCCGTCTCTCTTCAGCCAGGAAGACGTGCGCTCCGTCGGACTTCGCCTGTCAGACCGGCCAGTGCGTTCCCGGCCGCTGGCGCTGTGACGGGGAACCCGAGTGCCCAGACGGGTCTGACGAGGCCGACTCCACATGCAGTAAGGATCTCACCCGCACCGAGGGTTTCCATTAACGGCGAGACAGACTGTCCCCTCACGTCACCTTCAGCAAGGTCTTATTGCAGGGTCCTGAAGACGTGTGTGTGGGTTTACATCTAATGAAGGGTAAATGAAGGAGACTTTATCTACAAGCGTCAAGAAGATTTTTCAGTTTAAAAGAACCATTAAAAGTACCGTCAAAGTACCATGTACCCGGCATTTGAAAGTTCCACGACTGACCCCAATCTCCATAGTTGACATTATTGAGGATCTCAGAGTTGCAAAACGTTTTTCAACGTTCAAAATGATCCTTGTAGTAGCCCTGCATAATATCTAATATTATTAGGGCCAGTGGTGGCCTAGCAAAGCACCGTCCCCACACACTGCTCCCCGGGCGCCTGTCATGGTGCCCACTGCTCACCAAGGGTGTAGTAGCCTAGTGGGTAACACACTCGCCTATGAACCAGTAGACCCAGGTTCAAATCCCACTTACTTCCATCGTGTCCCTGAGCAGGACACTTAACCCTGAGTGTCTCCAGGGGGGGACTGTCCCTGTAACTACTGACTGTAAGTCACTCTGGATAAGGGCGTCTGATAAATGCTGTAAATGTAAATGTGATGGTTAAAAGCAGAGGACAAATTTCACTGTGTGCACCGTGTGCTGTGCTGCTGTTTATCAAAAGTGACAATCACTTCACTTTATCTTTGATTTGTGAATATTCTTAAATTGTGCATATATGCATTTTGCTTTAATAGTATTTGGACTGTTGCTGAGTGCTTTACCCTGAGTCAACATTTACATTTACAGCATTTACCAGACGCCCTTATCCAGAGCGCCTTACAGTCAGTATTTACAGGGACAGTCCCCCCCCTGGAGACACTCAGGGTTAAGTGTCCTGGTCAGGGACATGATGGTAGTAAGTGGGGTTTGAACCTGGGTCTTCTGGTTCATAGGCGAGTGTGTTACCCGCTAGGCTAATACTAGGTCAAAATGTCTACAAGATCTAGAAGAATGTCAGGGGTGTCCTCAGGGGAGATCAGGGGAGATATGGTATGTCACTACTCATGTCACCAGAGATGAATATTTTAACGGATGAAATTGGCCTGCAGAACTGTGGCACGTCCTTCCACCTGAGTTGTATGTTCGGTTTTATAATCTGGTCTGGCCAGGCTGGTGACCATCCTGCCCTGGAAGTATTTGCACGGTGAAGTTTACGGAGTGTGGAGCAGGAGAAGCCCACGTCTGGATAATTGAGACTAAACCTCCTGCCGCCCCCATTTTACCCGCTGTGATCCTGCCGCCGCTCGGGGATTTGTAGGATTTGTCGGTGCGCGGGCGTGCACACTCACATCTGCACGCTTTCATGGATCTCATTATCCTTTTTTCTATTCTGGACTTGATGCTTCAGTCTGTCACATGACAGCAGGTGGGCTTCGCTGTTTTCGTGGTATTGCTGTGGCTACGGCCAAGTGCATATTTTGTAGTTAATATTATTGTCTTACTTCTGCAAAATGGTTTCTGATGGTAAATCGTGCCAGTGGTGGCCTTGCCAGTAAGGCCAGAGCGACTTACCCTTAGTCGGAAGGTTGCCGTTTCGAATCCTGAGCCGCCAAGGTGCCACTGAGGTCCCCTTGATGAAGGTCCCGTCCCCACACGCTTCTCCCCGGGCACCTGTCACCCATCACAATTCAAGGGTGATGGTGGAATACTGAGTTGTGATGATTAATCTTAATGTCGTGCTGGTGATGCTTCAATCGGAAATACATCCAAAATGCAGCTTAAAAAAGGAAATCAAACCAAGTTGGTCAAAATGCATCCTTCCTGGTATCTGTGCCTGAATATGTGACATCATCATTCTACACACACACACACACACACACACACACACACACACACACACACACACACACGCATCACGTTAATCACATCACATCAAAAATCAATGAACCTCAAAAACGTCATAGATACACACGTATTTGTCCTGACACACACACACACACACACACACACACACAGAGTGTGCTCAAGGCAGCATCATGCATGCTTGCACAATTTCACGCTGGAGTAGCCCTCATTCAGAGGTTCTGCCCTGCCAGTTCGTCTCCTGACCACCCCATGCCACCCAGGCCACACCCAGTCCTGCTCCCAGCGAGGCATGATGGGAACCTCGGAGCTTACGGAGATTGGACTATTACGCCTTCCAGGCTATTGGTTGGCATCGATGTACCAACACAGCTTTATTTAGGGATAGGCTGTACGTAGGGTTGTACGTGGGGCTGTACGTGGGGCTGTATGTAGGGCTGTACGTGGGGCTGTACGTAGGGCTGTACGTAGGGCTGTACGTGGGGCTGTACGTGGGGCTGTACGTAGGGCTGTACGTGGGGCTGTACGTGGGGCTGTACGTAGGGCTGTACGTAGGGCTGTACGTAGGGCTGTACGTAGGGCTGTACGTAGGGTTGTACGTGGGGCTGTACGTGGGGCTGTATGTAGGGCTGTACGTGGGGCTGTACGTAGGGCTGTACGTAGGGCTGTACGTGGGGCTGTACGTGGGGCTGTACGTAGGGCTGTACGTGGGGCTGTACGTGGGGCTGTACGTAGGGCTGTACGTAGGGCTGTACGTAGGGCTGTACGTGGGGCTGTACGTAGGGCTGTACGTAGGGCTGTACGTAGGGCTGTACGTGGGGCTGTACGTAGGGCTGTACGTGGGGCTGTACGTGGGGCTGTACGTAGGGCTGTACGTGGGGCTGTATGTGGGGCTGTACGTAGGGCTGTACGTAGGGCTGTACGTGGGGCTGTACGTAGGGCTGTACGTGGGGCTGTACGTGGGGCTGTACGTGGGGCTGTACGTAGGGTTGTACGTAGGGCTGTATGTGAGTAGTATGGACAGCATCTCCCACACTCCTAGAAAAACTGGGAGAGGAGGGGGTACTGGCCTTTTAATATCTAGAAATTGGTCCTTCACACCAATGCCTCTGACACATCTTAGCATCTCTTCTTTCGAATTCCATGCAGTCTCAGTTTCTTCTCCTGTGAACATCATTCTCATTGTCTTATATCGCCCTCCAGGGCCACTTGGGTTCTTTATAGATGAATTGGACACTCTCCTCAGCACTTTCTCTTTAGAAACCCCCCTAACTCTCCTTGGTGACTTCAACCTTCCATCAGCCCAGCTCCAATCATCCTGCCTTCTTCCCCTTCTCCACTCTTTCTCCTTAACCAACAGCAACATCTCTCCCACACACAAAGGAGGGAATGTCTTGGACCTGGTCTTCAGTCGTCCTTCTCCAACTTCTGACCTTTCTTCCACTCCCCTTCACATCTCTGACCACCACTTCCTGACCTTTACACTCACTGTACCTACAGGATCCACAACTGTCCCCCGTCCATCCTTCATTAGACAAAACCTTCACACTGTCTCACCTTCATCTGTATCTTCCTGCATTCTTTCACATCTCCCAACCTCTGACTCATTCCTCTCCTTACCACTAGAGACCGCTACTAACTCTCTCCTCACCTCAATTTCCCTTTCCATCGATCAACTCTGTCCTCTATCAACTAAACCCAAAAGGACTTCTCCCCCTGCGCCCTGGCTCTCCGATACATTGCGCAGCAATCGAAGAGTTCTTCGAGCAGCGGAGAGAAAATACAAGAAATCTCAACTTGACTCAGACCTACTGTATTACCAGAATCTTCTGCGCAAATTTTCCACTAACCTCACTGCTGCTAAAACTGCTTTCTACAAAGCAAAACTAGAAGCCTCTGCCCACAACCCTCAAAAACTCCACAACATCTTCTTATCCCTACTCAACCCTCCGACTCCCCCTGCCCCAACTTCCTTGACAGCTGATGATTTTGCCAACTTCACAGGGAAGATTGAAAAAATCTGTGAGACATTCTCCACCACTAAACAGCTCAATCTCATCTGGCCACGCACCATCCGCCTTTAAAACAGCCAGGGTTTTTCCAATCCTAAAGAAACCCACTGCTGATCCTACAGACATTAACAATTATAGACCAGTTTCCCTCCTCTCATTTCTATCCAAAATCCTTGAGCGCTGGGTCTACAATTTACCTAGACAACTCGCAGCTCTCTCCTTCTGCAACAGCCCGCAACCTTGGCGTAACAATAGAGAACCAACTCTCCCTCTCAACTCACATCAGCAATCTTTCCCGCTCATGTAGATTCCTTCTCTACAATATCAGACGAATCCGCCCTTATCTGTCAACCCAGGCCACCCAACTACTGGTTCAGTCCTTAGTAACCTCACGACTGGACTACTGCCACTCCCTGGCAGTGGTGGCCTAGCGGTTAAGGAAGTGGCCCCGTAATCAGAAGGATGCCGGTTCGAATCCCGATCCACCAAGGTACCACTGAGGTGCCACTGAGCAAAGCACCGTCCCCACACACTGCTCCCCGGGCGCCTGTCATGGCTGCCCACTGCTCACCAAGGGTGATGGGTTAAATGCAGAGGACAAATTTCACTGTGTGCACCGTGTGCTGTGCTGTATCACATGTGACAATCACTTCACTTCACCCTTCTAGCTGGTCTACCACTATGTACCATCCGACCTCTACAACTACTACAAAATGCAGCAGCACAACTAATCTTCAACCTTCCCAAGTTCTCCACACCGCCCCTCTACTACGTTCCCTCCACCGGCTCCCAGTTGCTGCACGCATCAGGTTCTAAATACTGATGCTGGCCTACAAAGCCAAACATGGAGTAGCACCATCCTACCTCACAGCCCTTATTACACCTCGCACTGCACCTGGTATACTCCGAGCCTCCAGTACTGCTCGCCTGGTCCCTCCATCTCTGAAGGTAAAAGGAAGACGCTCATCTAGACTCTTCTCCGTCTTGGCCCCTCGGTGGTGGAATGAACTTCCAGCTCAGTCACTGAGCACCTTCACACGGCAGCTCAAGACCTTCCTCTTTAGAGAAGATTTAGATTAAATTGTAATTGTCTTGTTGTCGAACTTTGTGTACAGAATCTACAACAGAGTGAATTAAATAGATGTATTCATAGTTGGGGTCCTAGTGAACCGGAATTGATCTCTTCATCCATGGTAACTTGAAAGCACGTTGTAAGTCGCTCTGGATAAGGGCGTCTGCCAAATGCCGTAAATGTAAATTATCCCTCACTATTTGATCTGCAGTGGTAATTAGAAGGTTGCTGGTTCGAATCCCGATCCACCAAGGTGAGCAAAGCACCGTCCCCACACGCTGCTCCCCGGGCGCCTGTCACGGTGCCCACTGCTCACCAAGGGTGACTGTTAAATACAGAGGACACATTTCACCCTGTCAGTCTCTTATTTATTCATATGGTTATTTAGTTCATTATGTCATATTTGTGTTTCATTTTGTAGATTTTAGTTTCATAGAGTAGGGCACAAAATCAGGTGGCAGCAATGCCACCATTCATATGACTGCTGGTGTAATGTAACCCGTCACAATTCATTTGCTTAGTGATTTAATACTAAAGGAGTCCGGATTTGATGTGTCAACACGAATGTCAATTTTGACCTAATGTCCCAGAAGGCATTCCATAGCCAGGGAAAATTCTCCAAGATCCCACTCACCATGTATTTTATTAAATCACCTTTGAACTCCAGTACTAATGATGTGACAGTAAGACTGATGTGACCAGCAGTGACAATGCACAGAAGACTGAATTAGAAGACTTGATGGACCTGTTCTGACAACTGTGAAATTGTACCAGTTTAATATTACCTGTACTGTGGTAGAATTATATCTGAACTTTTTAACCTGTTCAACCTTTTTATTCTAAACCACACCGCTCCTGAAATTACTCCAGAGTGCAGGAATCGGTGTCAACTGGGTCAGAGAAAAATGAAAAAGCATCAAATTAGTGCACTTTTACAGTGATTTGACAAACTAAGAGAGGCTGTAGAAGCAATAATCCTCAAGTAACCCATAGTACTACATCCTAATAATAAACCTGCATCAAACTATTTGCTATGCAAGAGAACAGGAAGCATTAAGGAGAGAAGTTTCTGACCTGTCATTTTGGACACCATATGTGTCATTTGAGATATTCCCCATATACCTGGTACATATATGTTCCCCATTCAAAATTAATTGGCTGAACAAGAACTAAATTTATTCATTAGAAATCGAAAAATATAACTGCTGTATAAAAAAATAAACTATGTTCAATTCCGATAGTCAATGGAACAAACGAATTAAATATACAGTTTATGGCTGTTTTCACCCTATGGATGCAGCACTACTGTCCACCTCAACTTCTTCTGCTCTTCATCAGACGAAGATTCAACAGTCCTGCATCAGAATATGCAGCTTCTCCTTAGTCCTAAAAACTATTTTTTCTGCCACGCCATTGCAGATCTTTCAGAATATACAGAAACAGCGAAGACTTTTGCGGACATTCTCTAAACTGCTTCTGGTCCTGTAGAGTTTATGTGCGTAAAAACACATTTTAAAAATCGTCAGTCTTTCATTCTTGAGTATATAATATACAATTTAAATGAGTATTATTACTGTTTTTTAGAATTTTGGCCAGGCTAATATCATCGTTACATTTGTCGGTTTGCACGGGCTCCAGAAATAAAAGCACCAACTGGTGGAGAAAATCTAAATCCGATCTCTGCGTTAATTACTCTGTGTGTGAGTGACACTCGGCTGAGGTTCAGAGGGACGTGGGCTTAAGCAGGAGCTTCATTAAACCATCATGAGGGAGAAGATGTGCTGACATCTCCCTGAGGTCCCTCCTGCTCGGCTCGGATGACTTTGATACGGCATCTGGAAGCTTCTGGAAAGGTCACCCGGCACATTCTCTTCCGTTTTTATCTCCCGCTTTGTTTCCTGTCGCCGTGTCGACCTGACATCTCTTACAGTGAGCAGCACAACCCCCCAAGCTTTTATCCATCTTCTGCTCTTCTCCATCTACCACACCCTTCCTGCCTGGTGCTTTGTGTGCAGCCGCTAGAAAACGATGAAATCTCGACCTGCCACAGTCATGGGAGGATGTCTGGCTGTCCAGTTCCTGGGTGACTGGCCATCACGTAGATGTCCCGATTCCTCCCAAATACGTGGGATTGTTCATGTGAGACGGTTATTTTTGGGTTGTGAGATGGTTATTTTTGGGTTGTGTGGAGAGATGGTCCATCACAACCCACAATGTAATTATGTCATGTGTGTACACCAACCCTGGTCCTGTAGGGCACCAGTCATGCACAGCTTAGATCTTTCCATGTTCCACCACACCTCATTCTGGGTGATAGTACAGAGGTTGAACAAGGCGTGCTAACCGAAGGTAAACCCCTGCATCCCAGTTCTCGCCCTGGTTCAGTTGTCAGTTCATGCAGTCAAGGTGATTACTTCTGCATGAGCGGAGAACCTTCTTCACTCACTAATCTTCTTCTTAAATTTATTACGACTTGGGCTGAATGCACCCACTGCATCACTACGACTTCTGGGTGCCTGTGTGTGTTTTTTTTTTTTACTTTTAATGTTTCTTCAAGTTTAACTTTACCTCGGGTCTGTGTTTCATCGATACTCGTTGAGATGAATTGGTTTTAAAATTGAGTTTCGATTTGCTGCAGTATCCCTATTATCAGTGACGTCTTTTACAGGCCTTTCCTCCCACAAAAAGACAGAACACGGGAACGTTCACAGCACCACAACATGCTGGAGGAATGTGCTGGTGGGCCGGAATAAGTTTTAAACGTTATCTTGGCCGGCGCACAGATTATTCGTAACTCTTTAACTATTAGCAATTAGCCATAGCCACATTAGCTGCTAGCGACTAGCGGCTACGGCTAATAACAAAACGTTAAGTGTTATTTATCCTGCCTGCCTGTTACTTCAACAGCATAACAGGGTTTCTAAAAAGTGGCCTCACAACTCAGTTTTACATCAGATAATCTGTTCATATTTTTACCACGTAAAGGGACTGTGCTGTGTGCACTTTCTTTTCACTTCCTGTTCTAAAAATATTGTTATTACGATCATTAATATTTATTGTATGGCGTTTGTGTTTCTATCATCATGACCTGCCTGGTGTCAAGTGGTCTCATCTTTTCATCCACGTCTCATCCAAGTTCACGTCCTCCAGCTTGTTCGTGCTCCGATCTTCAGCCATCGAGGCATTTTTGGGGCGGTTTGGGATGCTTGCAACTTTAATTAAGTAGAAGAGAAGCTATTCCCTGCAGAAGGTCTGATATTACGTCTCCCCGTCTGCCAAGTAATGGTTTAAAAGTGATAAATTAATCAGTGAAATGTCTCTTAATGCCAAGTGGTCTATTGTGGGCTTGTTGGCTGTAGTAAACGCTGCGGTGGTCTGTACGAACGCCACATTTCCAGCGCAGCCCTGCATCGCTTTCTGAAAAAGAAATGGGGAAATAAATAAAGGATGTCCTGTGTAAATCCCCCCGGGCCCACGTCCAGCCAGCGGTCGGAAATGTTTTATTGATGCACTCGTCTCTGATACGATACGAATCGCTTAGGCCAGCGGCGCCGTCCACGCAGCCAGAGGAGCAGCAGTGGGAGGAGAGGGACAGGGAGGGTACAGGAGGATGGTGTGTAATTCAAGTATTCAAGTATTTCAAACACACCGAAAATAAATAAATACATAAATAAAAAAATTCCCCAGCATGTTCTGTTCCTGACAAGTTGGGCCTTATCAGGGCTCTCATAATCTATAGAAACCGAATGAGAATTGCTGGTGTCTTCCTCTTGTAAGTCGCTTTGGATAAGTAAAGTAAAGGATGGAGGCTCAGGGTCCTTGGCCTGGTTTTACCTCTGGTATGAAAGTGACTGGGCTTAATGAACTGTACCTTTTCACAATAAACTGCAGTTCCGCTGATGTTCACACCGTTCATGGAGGCTGATGCCGAGTGTTGCTTCTCTTTCCTGACAGTCCGACAGTCGTGTCCCCCAGAGAAGTTTGACTGCGGGGGGAAGTGCGTATCATTGTCTTGGAGATGTGATGGCGAGAGGGACTGCGAGAATGGCGCCGACGAGGACGACTGTGCGGCAGGTGAGCCAATTGGAAGTTATCTACTTTACTCGTGGCTAAAGAACGTTCATTTCACTTTTTTGGTAGCCAGTCAATGAGGTCAGTCTCCTGAGCTGGTCATCACTACAGCCTGTGGGATGCGTGCTAAACCCTTTCATGCTGCAGTGTCCTCTGTCTGACGGTAAAAACCTGAACCGTTTATGTCCGGGTTGACTGAGGTCATTGATGATCTTTCCCGGCTTTTTTCTCCCATGAACTGCCATGCATGGAGCACATGAGTGGCAAACAATAAACCCGACTGATTGCCCAGGCAATGCATTTAGAAATTTTGCATAAATGTATTTGATTGACTGGCGCTTGTTCAGAACTTTTTTTTTTGCTTTCTGCTGCAGTACAAAGCGAAAGACCCCAAATTCAGCCACTGCATGTGAGTTGGAAGCGCCTCCGTTGACGAGGTTACGACTTGAGTCTCTTTCCCACAGCAAGCTTTAGGATTAAGCATTAATTCTTTGCTAAATGTGTGTGTGTTTTTTTTTATTCTTGATTGGCAGCCCTAGCTTGTATCTATGTCTGTGCATCTGCCATACATTGAACCACAGGTGATAGATTCACAATTTCCGTTACGCCTTATTAAATCCTCACTCTGCGGCAGACAAGTATCAGGTACATCACACAGGATTGTCAGAGAGGAATCTTCTGGAGGTTGATATCCCGCCAGTCTGCAAAATACACTGATATAATCAGGTGTGAAAGGAGTCAGTCCTGCTCATCAGTACTGAGGGGTTTCAACAAGAGTTTAGTATGATGTAACAGTCCACAACATTATTTAATATGGTCACCATCTGGGCTGGCCACCTAATTTGGTTTGAAGAAAACAATCTATTTGTATCTCGCTTATTTTTAAATTTCACGTTTATGTTCTAGCCTATTTCATCATGGCCATCACAGTTCTTTATAACGTCTCTACTGAGTGGGCTCTTGTAATCCCAGGTCCAGTTTGGCCATTGTGAATGCTGGTCAACTGATGGTGCAAGAGGTGATTGTAATTTCAGCTTTAATGCCGTTTGAACCAATCACAGGAAGTGTAGACAGCTCAGACAGTCGGATCTGGAATTTGTCCCCTTATGACATCATAAGGGGAAAGGTTGCCTCCCGTTTCTCATGCTTTTTCCGGCCAGAGAATTTCCCACCCCTCCCCTAAAACATGATCTCCTCTGACCGTCATGGCTTCCAAACATGTGAAGCGCTGCAGTTGCTCTGTGATTAAATGTAAAAATGAGCACAATTTTTTTTTTTTTTTGTTCTGTCACACGAGACTCTGAAGATCCAGCGGGTTCATTTTATGCAGAAATGACTTCCTGTCTGCGCCAAACATGGTGGATGGTGTTGATGACGTCATTTCCACGAATGTCCCCTCAACTTCTATTGGCCGCTCTCCTCCTGGCCCCGCCCTCTCTCCTCCTCATTAGCATTTAAAGCTACAGACGGTGCGTCCTGGGAAATCTCATAGTGGGACTGGATCTGTAATTCTGCACAAAGGCTGGATTTTGGAAAGAGACATCAGATACAGAATTAGGGGACAAATATGACTGATATAAAAACAAAAAAAAAATCATGTCATGGGAACTAATTGCAGTCTTCTATATAAAAGCTTTTCCATCACATGGCTTTTACCACGTTTGTGATTTTGGCCCAATGAATGCAACCCAAACCAGTTGGAAAATGGACTATCATCTTCTGCCATTGGTTCGGTTCAGGAACTGGACCATCCTAAAAGTATATATGGTACAAAAGATGATACAAGATGATACAAAAAATGCTAGTTCATTCCAATTTTTACCCCTGGGTGCAATTTACCGCACATCAAAGGTCCACCACACTGTTAAACCTCTTCATTCCGCCGGAACCTGCGGCCTACCAGAGAGTCCCTGCCTGTTCTTTTTCTTCCAATCAGGTGCCTCGGCATTCCCCGCCGTGTCTCCAGCTGGCCTACTTACAGCGAGGTGTGCAAAATCGCTCTTCCCGCCGCCTCTCCTGCTTAAATCTACAGGGGGTGGTGGGTTCATTTGGACACGTATCTCCAAGACAAATCGAAAAAGCGAAGTAAAGCGTGTTGGTCGTCGTGTTTTATTCCGTGTTTCTGAGTTAATCGCGCTCTTCGGTAAGACTTCAGACATGTTTACAGCGGCCCATCCAGCTGAGTCAAACACTTTGAAGTGTTCGCGAGAGAATCGCTATTTTGCCTGCATTAGCATACAGCAATCAGCTTCTGCTCAGCTATTCCCGCTCGAATTATTTCAATGGCTTTAGAACGCGCTCAATACTCGTCTCGCACCCCCAGGAGACTCTGGACGCTGAAGACGGGTGATGAAACTGGTCACTGGCGTCTGTCCCGCGTGGTCCTGAGGTCACGACCTCATAACTAATGACATAGTTCAGGCTTGCTATTATAAAGTTTAGCCACTTTCTTCCTTATCAGGGTTACATTAATTAATGTTACATTATTTAAAAGTTATTTCTAACTCGTGTATATATATGCGGTTACGTAAAGCAGCGGTTGTTGGCTGCGCCAACTCCAATCTACTCAAATTTGCTCCGGACTGTTCCGCTCAGTCACGCTGCTTCATTAAAATTCTGTCCATGCTCACTCATTCAAAAGAGGGAGAAATTATTGGCAACTGTCACCATAAATCAACGACTCGTATCGTAATGGTCTGTATTTTTTATTCCAACTCGAACCTTTACTCACTGAAACATTGTTCTTGATCTACACTACTATCTTCGATGTTTGATGATAATGTTAATACAAAGTGTGTATTAATATATAATATGCATATTAGTGACCAGGTCAGGATGGCCGAGCGGTCTAAGGCGCTGCGTTCAGGTCGCAGTCTCTCCTGGAGGCGTGGGTTCGAATCCCACTTCTGACAGAAAATCCTCTTTGGGGCAGTGGTGGCCTAGCGGTTAAGGAAGCGGCCCCATAATCAGAAGGTTGTCGGTTCGAATCCCGATCCGCCAAGGTACCACTGAGCAAAGCACCGTCCCCACACACTGCTCCCCGGGCGCCTGTCATGGCAACCCACTGCTCACTCAGGGTGATGGGTTAAATGCAGAGGACAAATTTCACTGTGTGCACCGTGTGCTGTGCTGCTGTGTATCACATGTGACAATCACTTTACTTTATTAGCAGACTCGTAACCAAAGGGTTGGAGGTTCAAATCCCGTCCCACACATGGCTGCCCACTGCTCGGTAAGGGTGATGGTTAAATACAGAGGAGACATTTCACCGTGTCACCGTCATTCATAATGAAAAAAAATGTACTTTCGCTTGTGTGATCTGTTTGATGTCTCCTTTGTGAACCCCATCAATGAATTCCCTTGGTCTTTGAAGAGTGACAGTTTTAGTTCAAGTTCTAGTTTATTTATAGAGCACCTCTAAGCAACCAGTTGACCAGGGCGCTGCACAAGGTACATCGTGCTAAGAACGAATGCATGAAACATTAAAACATAAAAACCACAGACATAAAACAACAGAAGTTGTAAAACGACTAATTGACGTCGCTCCTTATCCAGTTCTAATGAAGGAAGTAAGATGTTGTTTTAAAAGGCTCCAGGGTGGGAGCAGATTTAACATGCCAGGGAAGGATGTGTCCTGTCCTAGGGGTGGTCGATGAACTCGATCCTAAATTTCACTGCTAACTACTGAGAGGCCGGAATCAGGGAAATGTGTTACGTGTTAAGGACCTACCAACGTGAGGTAATAAATGCATGGATTTCCCGGTTTTGGATATAGTCCTTAATTAATAAAATTAGTTTTTATGACCGAGCTCTCTTGTTCACTATCAAGGGCCACACCAAGATTTTGATATTTTGGGACAAGGGACCCAAAAATGCTGCATGATCCTCAGCCTTATTTTGCCTTGATAAATGCATGTTCTGATGTTAATTTCACGTCCTACGTTACTGTTTTTAGCATCTAGCCACCAATTTCTGGAACATTACTGGTACATTACAGGGGTGGTAGTAGCCCAGAGTGTGAGTGTCTCCAGGGGAACTGTCCCTGTCACTCCGGACTGTAAGGCGCTTATATTTAAACTTCTCTTGCCGTTCGTCATGGCTTCCAGTCTCGGTTTAGCAGGTCACCCGGAGGATGGAATAGGATCGATTAGGCCAGTCACGGGAACCCTGGTGATTTGGGCCTGGTCACGGAACCACGTGAGAAATCTACAGTATCCAGCAGGAGAAATATCTTCTCATGCTTCACGGCCCTCACCCTCCTAATCAGCAGCTTATGCCGGAAACGTGCGCTTTTAATAAAGTCAGGTGTGTTCGGCGCGTGATGAATTATGCATGGGAAGCTTCCTGCCGGAGCCCGGGCGCCACAGGTCGGTAATCGGCCGTAATCGGCTCTGCCGGGGGGCGGTGGAGCGAACAGGCCGTGACCAGGCGGGTAGAGAAGAAGTCCCGCATGGATGTAGGGACGTTTTTATGATCGGTATACCGAGTGAACCTCCGTACCAGGCTGCATACTCAGTCCCAATTCCGGCCCGGCTCACACCGCCAGGGTTCAGCACACAGTAGAAACGGACGCTTTTTTAACACACTGAACACTATGAAGTATGTAGCAGGCGGAATATGAATTTAATACACAGAATATGCCAGCTGGGTCAAAAAAAGCCTAAAGAAAGGTAGTTCCCAAGAGAACCCAAACCTCTAACTGCGATCTAGAACTCGTGTTGATATTTTTAGTGACTTTTAAGCAAAAGAAAGAAAAAAATACAATGCACACAATATAGATCTCACTAAGTAAATGAATCCATACAAAGATCGGGTAACGTTGCAGTAGAGTATTATAGGAAAACAGGCAATTTAGTCATAATCGAAGAACAGTAATGATAATAACGTGTGCAATTCTAAACCCAACAACCTTTGCACATATTAATAACCCCGTCCTCATGCCAGATCGATTCATTAAAAACAACAAGACGACAATATTGTTTCTGGAACTTTACTGGGGAATACTAATAATAAAAAAAAGCACACAGATGACAAATCCAATGGTTAAACATGGCTTTAATTTATTTTTTTTTTAATGATCGGAACCTTCAAGGAATTTGTTCAAAATAAGGGCTGAGACTGCGTCACGTTTTATTGATATTTTGTGCGGTATTAGGCCTGTTTTCTACACGTTTCTAAAGGATCATGTAAAAGCACGTACGCCTGGTGCTGCACGCCGATGAATCAGGACCGGCCTGTCGGACACGCCCCCCTCCGAGGGACCGCATCGCCAGCGGCTCCGTCCAGACCAGTCAGCTCTCTTCTCGTCAGGCCTGTCTTTACCGTGGATAAATACTGAGAGAGCCGCTGCTGCTCGGTTCCCCGTCTCTGGGCACGCTGGATGAATATAGTGCTGCCAAGGATCAGTAATGCAGGAAAGTGCTCGTTTTTTCGGGCTAGAGCTCATCTGGGTTAATCTGTCTCCCCAGGTCCTGCTGTAGCTTTAATTTTTCATGGTGTGAAGGTGGTTAAAGCTCCGTCTGTAGTCCTCGTCTTCTCAGAGCCTCAGCAGATCCAGGCTCGCGTGGTGTAAATCCAGGGTCAGATATAACTGACGCGACCTCCTGACCCCTGCTCCGGGCCTCTCCATTCGGAATACAGATTCTTACAGAGACGCCCTTGAAGGCATCTGTTGGGGTCTTTCGGAGGGCTGTCTCAGTCTTTCTCTCAGTCTTTCTGGCAGCCGATAGACGAGACAAATATTATATTTGCGTGTATATTTTTCACCTTGTTTTGAACCACAACATTTATTTCTTATGAAGCCCAAAAGTGTGAAGAGCACCGAGGTGGAAGAAATCTGCACTGGTAGCTTGGAAGCGCTTCCCTGAGAGATCAGTCCATTGTTGGGGTGGCTGAGGTCCAAGTGAAGGACCTCACTTTCAGTCACCTCTGGTCTCAATCCCCCCACAAATCCTTGCACAAACCTTTAACTCTTTTTACCTTGCACAATTTTTTTTATATACTTTATACTTTCACTTCACTCATTTACACATATTTTATGTTTTAGGTTAAAGACATAAAAGTGTAATATTTGCATATTGGTACACTGTATATGCTATTTCAGATTGGAGCTCCCTGTGGGATTGAGTGGAATAAGATGTGTGTTATGTGGTATAATATTGTTATTTTGTGGCCTGACCTCTGACCTTGGCCGGGACACTGAACTCAGTAGAAGTGCTTCATCCCTTCTGTGACCTGTGGGGCGAGACGGCCATTGTTTAACCGGGGGTCAGGTCACCGCTGTTCCATGTTTTCCTCCTCGGGGGCGGAGCTGATGTGACAGTGACTCTGTGGGGGGATTATAGTGAAAAACTCTGGTCCTTCAACCTCCCTCATCTGTGTGTGTGTGTGTGTGTGTGTGTGTGTGGTCATTTCCAGATGCCCGTGCCTGCCCCGCCGAGGAGTTTCAGTGCCGTAACCGCCGCTGCCTGGCCCTGGCGTATGTGTGTGATGGCGACGATGACTGTGGTGACGGCAGTGACGAGGGGAAATGTGCCCCGCCCACCTGCAGCCCTCACGAGTTCCGCTGCAACAGCTCGGAGTGCGTCCCCCAGCCCTGGAGCTGCGACGGTGACCCCGACTGCTCCGACGGCTCCGACGAGTGGCCCGAGAGGTGTGGGGGGGCCACGGGGGGGACACGCCCACCGGCCCCGCCCGCACGACGACTGCCTTGCTCCGCCTCCGAGTTCCGCTGCAGCAGCGGGGAGTGTGTGCGTCTCTCCTGGAGGTGTGATGGGGACCCCGACTGCAAGGACAAGTCTGACGAGGCCGACTGCCGTGAGTCCATAAAGTCCATTATTCCTCACCAACTTGTGTTAATCAGAGTTACCTGGGGTGCGTGTGCATGTGTGTGTGTGTGTGTGTGTGTGGCTTCGCTTACATGTGTATTTTTTCTAGAACTCTCTTAGGATTTGCTGCATTAAACACAAACACACACTCGACCTTAGGCCATGGGCCCCTGGTTTTAATTATGATGTAGTTCTTATCACCACACAGAATCTCACACGTTCTATCGCACTCTCACACGCGTACACACACACACACACACACACACACACACTGAGCTAGAAGGGAGGATATCGATCATGCTCTCCACAAGACGTGTGAAATTTTGATCATTTGTAATATATTTTTCTCCTGAGCAGTTCACAGAAAAACTCGACCCTGTCATGATAACAAAAATAAATTAAAAAGTACATTTTACTATAGTAAACAGTAAAAAGTTGAACAGTAATTTTTTCAATTTGTAAACAGATTTTCAGAAATATTTTAGTGGACTGATAGTGTTTCAGTTAATTAAAAAAAGTGAAGTGATTGTGAAACACCACAGCGCAGCACATGGTGACACGGTGAACCTCGGTATTTAACCATCACCCTTGGTGACAGTGGGCCCATGACAGGCGCCCGGGTAGCAGCGTGTGGGGACGGGACCTTCATCAAGGGGACCTCAGTGGCCTCTCGGTGGATCGGGATTCGAACCGGCAACCTTCTGATTACAAAAACATGGTGACAATTTTTTACCGTGCATTCAAGATATGAATAAAATGTTGAGCTCATCGCAGTCCAGATGCTCCCAACCTGGCGGCATCAGACAAAAAAGAAATGTAGTTAAAATTCGATATTGGTTAAAAATGGGAAAACGTATATTGTTATCTTATTACCAGATCGTTTGCTATACAAATGGACGGATTGTTGTACCACTAGTTCACGTCCCCCCTCTGGATATCAGTACGAGATTCGCTGCTTCTCAGTGGGAAGAGGTCGATTAGAGCATCTCTGAGGGTCCAGCTGTGATGCCCACTCGCGACTGAAGGTTGCTTAGCAACAACTTTGAGTGTGTGTGTGTGTGTGCGTGTGTGCGCGTGTCCTTGGGAATTAACAACCCTTAAATGATGCTGAGCTCAGCAGTAAAGGTGTGTGGGTGCACGTCTGTGATGGAGGAAGATGAAATTGGTGAAGATGGCCTGTTTAGTGGTGAGGTGAGATCGCGCCCAGCACCGCGCCCAGCACCGCGCCACTCCACTGTGCACGCGTGTGTATGCGTAGGTGTATATATGTAATATGGTTACATGCTCAGACTCAGACATCTGCTTTTGCCGTGATGGGTTTTTTCCAACCAGATGAGCAATTTTAGTCATTGATCTTCTCTGTTTAAGTAAAAGTGATTGTTTTTGTAATTGTGATTCACAGCAAGCACAGTACATGACACAGCATATTTTTAATAAAATCAGAACACCACATATATATATATATATATATATATATATATGTGTGTGTGTATGCGTGTGTGTGTGTGTGTGTGTATGCGTGTGTGTGTGTGTGTGTGTGTGTATGCGTGTGTGTGTGTGTGTGTGTGTGTGTACATTTACATTTACGGCATTTGGCAGACGCCCTTATCCAGAGCGACTTACGACGTGCTTTCAAGTTACCATCGATGTGTATGTATGTATGTGTATATACACTACATAAAGAAATACAAATTTTTACATCATTTGTGTGTGTGTGTATATAAAGTAAATAAAGAAATACAAATTTTGACAAGGTTAGTGTGTGTGTGTGTGTGTGTGTGTGTGTGTGTTGCAGCTGTTCTCACCTGTCGGCCAGATGAGTTCCAGTGTGGTGACGGCTCCTGTATCCACGGCACCAAACAGTGCGATAAAGCGCACGACTGCCCTGACCGCAGCGATGAGGCCGGTTGTGTGAATGGTGAGTGTGTGCAGCAGTAAAGAATCTGTAGTTTTTATATTTCACTTGCTTTTCATTGCCTGAAATGTTTAATACTTTTTAAAATAAACACATTTCAACAAATATATATATCAGAAAAAGCATCCAGATGTTTTCCTAATATTAATATTGCTCACTTTAACTGTGATACTACCGTTTTATAGCCAATAAAAATGTGTACAAAAGGGCACCTGCAGTAATTTGCGGTTATTGGAAGGATTGTCACGTCAAATCATTCGCAGAACTTCCTAGTTTATCTCCTTTCCAGAAACTGACTGCTTGTGGTGGTAATTGGACATCAGAATGCTCTCGGCTGCTGAAACGGTTCTAATGGGCGTGTCTCTCTACACAGCCACCAGGTGTGAGGGTCCGCAGAGGTTCCTGTGCAGGAACGGCGAGTGCATCGACAGCAGCAAGGCCTGCGACGGCGTCAAGGACTGCAAGGACCGCTCAGATGAGCCCAAGAAGGAGTGCGGTAAGACAAACGCGTCCCAAATCCAGGGCCCTTTCCTTCGCGTCCCTCGACTGGTCTGATGGACGAGAGTGTCAGTACCCGATGAGACCCGTCTGCACTCCTACTGTACTACTGCTGTCTCTGTCATTAGTTAAAAATAATTTAACACTGCCCCCCCAAACCATATAAGCTTAATTTGAAGTAGATCCGGTGACAGAAACTGGTTTCAAGTGACTTGAATTCTGTCCAACCATGATGCTCGGTGTCCTTCTCAAGATCCGCAACCATCGCAGCAGACAGAACTCTTAATTATTCATTTCATTAAGCCATAATGCTGGAGAGAATGTGCTGAACTGCGGGATATGACTTGACAGCTGCATGGAGTGTATGGTTGTTGCAGAATTTTTAAAAAAGTTTAAAGTGAAGTGATCGTCATTGCGAAACACAGCAGCACAGCACACGGTGACACGGTGAAATGTGTCCTCTGTATTTAACCGTCACCCTTGGTGACAGTGGGCACCATGACAGGCGCCCGGATCGGGATTCGAAACCGCTAGGCCACCACTGCCCCTAAATGTGGTCATCTGGTCACGTGACCTCGCGACCATATATGTATAATGTATGGTATAATTAACCATCAGTGTGTTCTGGAGGTGCCACGCGCTCCACAACCGCGGAGTCCGGCTCCGCAGCTCAGCCGCGTGTTAATCGCGTGTCTGTTGAAGAGAGGGCAGCGTGTGTGTGTGTGTGTGTGTTTGAAGATGAAATCACTCTCCTCCGGAGGATGTAATCTGCTCTGACATACGGTGGACTCCAGGCACCGCAGCGCTTGGCCTAATTGTTCATTTCCATCTCTGTGGTCACAGTGCCAACACCTTTTAATGAGAGCGTTAGAGAGTTCACCTGGGAAGTGTGTGTGTGTGTGTGTGTGTGTGTGTGTGTGTGTGTGTGTGATGAAGGCAGACCTGGTTTCCTGTTTTTTAGCAGACACGGTGCACGGTCCGTCTGATAGGGCTGCACAATTATGGATAAAATAATCACGATTATTCTTAGCAGTATTGTTATTTTAGGTGAAACACATTTTTATTGCACTGTCTATTCTAACCAAACCGTTAATGAAGAAGGCTATCAGTTCAAAATGAAACCTTAAATAAAAAATAACTCATGAATATTAATACAAAGTTTACCCAAGACAAAGTGCAGAGTACAATGATAATGGCCAAACAGTGGGGGGAAAGGCACAAGGACCAGGAACCTAATGATAATCGATCATGATTGTAATTAGATGAATTGTGATTATTTTTATCAATATTGTTGATAATATCACAATGGTTTTAGGTATAAATAGATATATTTAATATGAAAAATGATTATTTGGAAGGGATTATTAGGGCAGGTCCGTACACAGAGGCATTTTTTAATGATTTGTCAGAAACTGCAGACAACGAACTAACAATATATGCAGGTTTCAGAGCAGAAGCCAGAAGCTCTGGTCCATAACACGAATAACTGTCGTACACAACATTTCATAACACACAAGATAATTTTTGCTCGTACCATCACAGAGGCTTGTTTGAATGAGCTTTGGCAACAGCCTATACTTTTGTTGGCCCCCTGGTGCTTGGCTGACTATCGGTTGAGAACGCGCTGGATCTGATATGCAGCAGAGCAGCTATTCAAATGTTAATGTCACCGACGATCATTAAATTCGATTGACTATGCAGCCCTACGGTCAGACAGTGGAGAGGAAGTGAGGGTCTGAGCCGCTGCAGGTCTTTTGAAATATTTTTCCCTGCTGCACTGGAGGTATTTTACTTTTAGGAGAATATTTTGTCATGCTATAAATTCAACAAATGTTCATAATAAGTATTGAAGAATCCAGTTATAATGATAAGTAGTTGCAGCAGTTTTCAAATATTTAAAACTGGCAACAGTTTTGTTTCTACCTTGCCACAAAAAGTCAAGTATCTGGCAACACTGCTTGCTCTGAACCTGGTCCTGCCACGTATTGACAGGAGGGGGTTTGAATCATCCAGAAATCCAGAATGAGAAAGTAGGGTGTGTGTGAGCTGTCAATCATGCTTACAGGCTCCTCCCCTTTTGAAACTTTTTTTATAGACACATATTTAAAGTTGATATCATGACTTGGTCTTTTTAAATGTGTGTTGGTGCCACTGGGGGTAGCGATGGACTAGCGGTTAAGAAAGCGGCCCCGTAATCAGAAGGTTGCCGGTTCGAATCCCGGCCCGCCAAGGTACCACTGAGGTTCCACTGAGCAAAGCACCGTCCCCACACACTGCTCCCCGGGCGCCTGTCATGGTGCCCACTGCTCACTCAGGGTGATGGTTAAATGCAGAGGACAAATTTCACTGTATGTGGGTGCTTTGCTCAGTGGTACCTCAGTGGCACCGTGACAGATTGGGATTCGAACCGGCAAACTTCTGATTACGGCAACCTTCCTTAACCACTAGGCCACCACTGCTCCATGTGTCACATGTATCACATGTGACAATCACTTCACTTAAAAAAAAAAAACTCTTAAAAATGATAAGGTTGTGTGTGCACATATGTGTACTTAAGAAGTAATCCTTAAACAGAGAAAATACTTGACCTTTGACATCTTGACATCTGTTTTTAGGACTTAATGAGTGCCAGATCAACAATGGCGGCTGCTCCCATATTTGTCAGGACCGGCCCATAGGATATGAGTGTCAGTGTCCTAAGGGCTACAAGCTTCTGGATAAGAGGACGTGTGGGGGTGAGTGGCTCTAATGTGTTCACACACACACACACACACACACACACATACACTAAAACAATTCTTCTCCCTCGTCTCAGACATTGACGAGTGCGAAAACCCAGATGCCTGCAGTCAGATCTGCGTCAATCTCAAAGGTGACTTCAAATGCGAGTGTCACGCAGGATATGAAATGGACCCAGTGAGTAAAACCTGCAAAGCTGAAGGTGAGTGACCTTCATGCAAATAAGGATTCGGGTTAAATGAGCGAGATAATATGCACATTTCGCTATGTATTAAATTAGATATTGCGTCTGGAGCAAATGAACATTTTTGCTGTGTGTGTCTGGGTACTACAGTCCTGCTCTGGGTTCTGCTCTGGCAGACATATAAAAACATATTAAAAAAGTAGAATTAAAATAACAGCATCAAACAGAAATAACGGTCTTCATGAATTTTAAACAGCCGGGTCATTAATTACACCACTGTGTGTCCTGACCGGGTTCTGCAGGGGCCGAAAGACTTTAAAGTGGACCTGGGTGAACAGGAGACCCAGAAGGTCCGTTAACCACATTTTGCCTCGTTCGTGTAGGAAAGAGTCCGTACCTGATGTTCACCAACCGACACGAGATCCGCCGGATCGACCTTGTGAAGCGGGACTACACCCAGGTGGTTCCGACGCTGAAGAACGCGGTGGCCATCGACGTAAACGTGGCCTCCAACAGAATGTTCTGGTGCGATCGCTTCCACCGGAAGATCTACAGGTACCTACGTGTATTTCAGCACGAAGGACGTTGTATGGAGCTGTCACTTCGCTCTTTTATTTCTACTTCTCCATTCCGCCCGCTGTCCCCCCAGGAGGGACACGGAGAAAAGTCGGTGCGGGCATTCAGCAGGCTGAAAACCCTGATAACACAGATCACGCTGAGAACTTTATTTTAAAGAATGGCGGTTTAATATGGTAACAAATAATAAGTCACATTTTATATCATTGTTTAGTAGTGATAGGACAGTATATCAGTGTGTGGATGTATTTAGTATAATTTTTAAAAACATTCTTTTTGTCTACATCTCATTTCTCAGCTGTGTGATATTGTGAACTTAAAATCGTGAATTGTTGAGTGTATTATTTCATACTTATCTATGTATTGTTTTATATTTCATGTCACTATTCCTCCACGCCTTCAGCTCTTTCATCCATGAGGCGAGTGACCCATCGCGTCACGTGACCCTGGTGAGCTCCGCCCTACACTCTCCTGAAGGCCTCGCCCTGGACTGGGTTCACAACAACCTGTACTGGACCGACGCAGGAGACAGATCCATCTCCGTGGCAACAGCCGACGGCAGCAAGCGCAAGGTCTTGATTGACAGCGACCTCAGCGAACCCCGCGCTATCGCTGTGGATCCCGGCCAAGGGTGAGGGAGAGCTGCACAGAGCAGTTCCTGAACTTCAGAAATCAGATGATTAAACTGAATAAATTCATACACAAGCTGGCAAAATGCTGTTTGATTTTTGTGTTTATTTAATTTGTATTTATTATTATTAGAGTTATGCACTCATTATCAATCCTGACTAGACTAAATCTCGCTATAATATTAAAACTTGTACAGAATTAGTTATCTTTATTATCTTTGTTCTTATCTCCTGTTGTCGCAGCTTCATGTACTGGTCAGACTGGGGCTCCCGAGCAAAGATCGAGAAGGCCGGGATGAACGGGGTGGACCGGCAGGTTCTGGTGTCGGAGGGGATCGAGTGGCCCAACGGGATCACGCTGGGTGCGTAGGAAATAGTGAGTAATTGTGCAGGAAGTAATTGTGAGCAATTGTAAGTGCGCTTGTGTGTGTGTGTGCAGATCTCCTCAGCAGGCGGCTGTACTGGGTCGACTCTAAGCTGCACCTCATCTGTAGTGTGGGCCTGAGTGGGACCAAGACGCGCGTGGTCCTCACCTCCACAGAGAGACTGGGTCACCCGTACGCCCTCGCCGTGTTCGAGGTGAGCCTGGATCAAGATTCAGGATCTATTCCTCACCTCAGAAGAACAGAGGAAAATGGAATTACATGAGGAGAGAGGAGGAGAAGGAACTCCAGACTATTCTCCAGTAGGGAGTTCAGTGTGGGAACCGAAGAAAAACCCCTCAGCAACATACTACACAACATAAAGAAAAGTTGTGAAAAGGGGAGGTAGACGAGCATCCGCAGCCACGTCTCAGGCAGCCACGTCTCAGAGAGCGATGGCCTGACCTCCAGGGGAGGTGTCCGAGGCCGCTGCTGATTCGGGGAGCCAATTGCAGTCTCTGGTCTGCCCCATTAAACTTTCCACGCAAACCCGCGAGTTGTCCGGTTTGCGATCAATTGTCACAGTCTGAGTGGCCACAGCTCCGCCCACTCCACCAATCCATCCAGCCAACCCGGTGGGGTTTTGAGCGGTTATCACCGTTTCCTTCAAACCCTTTTCCCATCAGCGAGTCCGATCAGCAAAAGTCCTGTAATCATGGCTCCGATTGGGTAGATGTCTTCGATGTCCTCCGCGGAAAGAGCAGCCAGGCACACGTACGTTCCGGCAGGTCACGCGGGTTCCCCTGCACCTTGAAAGCGGCGAGAGAGCAGTTGATCGGAGAGCAGGGCTGGGAGAGTCAGTAGACGAGACCAGAGAAGCTAAGCGGGAAAGCAGTGCGTGGGACCTTGACCAAGGGGACCTCAGTGGCACCTTGGCGATTCGATCCCGCAACCTTCCGATTATGGTTCCGCGTCCTTACCTGCTGGGCCACCACTTTTATATGGTTTTATTATTATCATGTACCTTTTTCCCCATGTCTCAGGACCGGGTCTACTGGACGGACCGAGAGAAGGAGGCCGTGTTCGGCGCCAACCGCCTGACCGGACAGGAAGTGACGGCGTTGGCGGAGAACCTGAATGATCCACATGATATCGTGGTGGTTCACGAGCTTCGACAGCCTAGAGGTGTGTGTTGCTGTCTGTGTGTAGTTGTGAGGAGTGGTAGTAGCCTAGTGGGTAACACACTCGCCTATGAACCAGAAGACCCGGGTTCAAACCCCACTTACTACCATTGTGTCCCTGAGCAAGACACTTAACCCTAAGTTGCTCCAGGGAGACTGTCCCTGTAACTACTGATTGTAAGTCGCTCTGGATAAGAGCGTCTGATAAATGCTGTAAATGTAAATGTAAATGTTGTGTGTGTTTATTGCCAATTTTGCATAAGCAGCAGGACAAACTAACATTTCTAGTGTAAATCGGCCAATCAGGGGCATTAAAATCCTGGAATTTGTAAATTGCAGCACCTCCACAGCAGCCATGTAAACTACAGCTGTATTTATTATTGCCTCTGAACTTCTATAATAATATCATATGGCATTCGGTCGCTCCGTCGCGATGAACACAGTGACAGTTCTCGTTGCTCTCGCAGGTACAGACAGCTGCAACATCGGCGGCGTGGAAAATGGCGGCTGTGACTTCCTGTGCCTGAGAGCACCACAGATCACAGAGCACTCACCCAAATACACCTGCGCCTGCCCTGGTGGCCAGCAGCTGGACTCGGACATGCGCCACTGTGTCCCCGGTAAGAGCAGCGCCTGCTGTCGGCCACACGCACGGAGGGGGACTCGTGCATCTCAGACCAAAAAACCTTCAACCGTTACCGTTAAAAAAAGATAAATGAACTCATCAGTTACGTCATAAAGGTCTCCTATTATGAAATAGTTTTTCTTTCGTATCGGTCTTGTTGGTCCCCTAATTCTGTATCTGAAGTCTCTTGGTGCAGAATTACAGCCACTTTGGTCCAGTCCCACAATGAGATGTCCCAGGATGCACCTTTTCACCGTCTGTAGCTTTAAATGCTAATGAGGAGGAGAGAGGGCTGGACAAGGAGGAGAGCGGCCAATAGAAGTTGAGGGAACATTCGCAGAAATGATGTCATCAACACCATCCACCAACCACAATGTTTGGTACAGACAGGACGTCGTGTTGCGTTTTCCCAGAATAAGTAAAATGAATTCCCACTGGAGTCTCACATGACTAAAAAATACATTCGTGCTCATTTTTACATCCAATCAGCGAGCAACTGCAACGCTTCACACGTTTGGAAGCCATGACAGATCATGTTTTAGGGGATCAGAGTGGAAAAAGCATGAGAAACGGGAGGTAACCTTTCCCCTTATGATGTCATAAGGGGACAAATTCCAGATCCGACCGTCTGAGCTGCCGCTCTCTGAACGGTGAAGCAGAAGGACCAAAACTTGCTTTACACCGACCGCCATTTCTAGCCACCGCAGGACCATAGACAGACCAGGGGAACTTGTAATAATGTTCAATCATCTCACAAAGTCACATTTTCATAATAGGGGACCTTTTTTAAATTGTATGCTAGGGCGTGTCTGCTGTGCAGGGAGTGCAGTGTGTCACTCGCAACAACAGAACTACTTAATAAACCACAATAATCTTACAATTCTTTTCTGCAGCACATGACGTCACCCCCATACAAAGCTGCCGCATGACGTGGCATTAACATTCTGGCCTGAGTCTTTGTCCCACACATGTCTCTGTAATAGGTCCACTGTATCATTCCATTGAACAGCATTAATTAAAAGGCCTGAGCTCAAATGAAGTGAGCCGGTAATTTGTCCCTGTGGGACTCACAGCTTTAAAATTCACATTTAACTTTTATAAGCCTGAGTCTGGTGGATGTGTTTAATCGGCTGCTTCATGTTAATCAGACATGTCGGATAATGGACTCTGTCTCCGTGTTCCACAGCCACCTTGCATGTTCCTATCAACACAACAGCAGTACAAGACATCTCGGTTGCGGTCGTCACAGAAACGGTCACCAAGGAAACCGGCGCGGCAGTGGCCGCTTCCAGAAGCCCCATGGCTGTGACCTCGCAGGGTACCACAGCATCAGAGGTCGCGGCGGGAGCATCAATCACGCCCGCACCGGGCAGCCACGGCGCTGTTAACCGACTCAGGCCCACCGCTGCCGACGCCGTCAGTCCAACCAACATCACAGGGACGGTCAGCACCAGCCTGGCCGAGATCAGCAACCTCTCTCACCACTGTGAGTGTGTGTGTGTGTGTGTGGTCTGTGGGGGTATTTATGGAGCTCCGTGATGTACAGTTATGCTTGCAGTGCTGCAGAGAAGCCCCGCCCGGCACATTAACGTTCGTTGCGCCGGTAACCAGGAGGGGATGCAGCGAGGAGAGCGGCTTTCACTTTTCTACTTATGTGGAATAATAACTGGCCAAATGTATGCGTGTGATTTCCTTCCCAGCTGGAAACGAGCTGTTCGTCCTCGGGAACAACCTGACCGTCGCGGTGCTGGGCGTGGTGATTCCCATCGGTACGTTGTGGCTCTCTGAGGGTCTGAGACCTTCCTGTCTTCACCTCTATATTTAGTCACTGCACCACAGATACCTGCAGGGCTCTTTATTGTGTTTATCCAGAATATCTATCTGTCTGTCTGTCTATATATATATATTCAGCATCTCGAACCCCTGACATTTCTTTAAATATTTTATTACATCTTTCCTCGGGACAACACTGAATATACGACATGTTGATATCATGTAATGCTTGTATAACAGCGTAAATTTACTGTCCCGTCAAAATAACTGAACACACAGCCATTAATATTATTTTATATATAGTTCATATTAAACATGCTTATTTATGGTCAGTGTGCAGCTTGTATAACAGCGTAAATTTACTGTCCCGTCAAAATAACTGAACACACAGCCATTAATATTATTTTATATTTAGTTCATATTAAAAATGCTTTTTTATGGTCAGTGTGCAGCTTGTATAACAGCGTAAATTTACTGTCCCGTCAAAATAACTGAACACACAGACATGAATATTATTTTATATTTAGTTCATATTAAACATGCTTTTTATGGTCAGTGATCCCTGCGTCTTGATTGGCTGATTGTTGCTCTCTTGCTGTGCGACCTTGTTAACGCTCCCCCTCCCCCACGGCTGTGTGTTAAACACATGCAGTTCCTGTCGTTGTGACAGTGGTGTTCGGCCTGGCGTGCGCCGGTGTGTACCTGGCGTGGCGGAACTGGCGCAGCAACAGCACCAAGAGCATGAACTTCGACAACCCGGTGTACCGCAAGACCACCGGCGAGACCGAGGACGACGAGATCCACATCGGCCGCGCCGACGGCCTCACAGGGCACCACCACCCGCCCTACCCCGGGCCGGTGGTGGGCGTGGCCGCTGGGGGCGCAGGAGGCGGCACGTGTCCGCCGTTCATCGCCCTGCCGCTGGGGGCCGGCCTGCCTGACCCCACCACTCACTGGTACACGGAGCAGCCCACCGCCGCGGTCACCAAGTGATTCATTCTTGGACTGTTGGGTCGGGGGCAGAGGGGACGTTCTGGGGGTTTTTGCACAAGTATCCCTCTGTGGGCGGAGTCACAGCGGGACAGTTCTCACTCGGCTGCTGTGTTCAGTTCTGAATTCTGATTTTCCATCTGAATTCTGATATATCGGAGGGCACAAATACAAAATTTTCTGCCTCACGAATCCACAGTCCCATGTCTCAGGGAAATGGAACAGGACTGTGTGTGTGTGTGTGTGTGTATGTGTGTGTGAGAGCGAGAGAGAGAGAGAGAGAGAGAGAACCTTCTTCAAGTAGAGTATAAAACATTGCAGCACTGGGTGATGATGAGCTGTGATTGGCTGTGGAGAACCAAACTCATGGGGGGGGCGGGGCTTCCACGACCTGGAAGTGTGTGATGAGTTATGTTGGGGTCATGTGACCTTGGTGTAGTCCTCCAGCATCTAACATTCGGGTCCCACTTTTTTTGCTTCTGAAATGAGTTTATATGGGAGTGTGTGTGTGTGTGTGTGTGTTAATGTAATCTCTGTGATGTAAATCTGTGACATGTTTTTGATCCTTTAATGTAGATAAGTTTTCCTAAGAAACCACATTTTTGATACAATGCTGTAAAAATCTGTACAGGTGCTGATATGACTCTTATTTGTAAAAATATTTATGATATTTTTTTTGAGTCGTTATTTTGCTGTTCTTTCATTCGCTTCAGTATGAAGTGAAAGTTTGAACTTGTCTGTTTGTTCATTTTGTGCCTTGTTTAAGTCTTGTGATGTCGGGGTTTGATTTTATTGTCATATTTTTATGTTTAAAAAATCTCAATTTCTCTCACATTTCTATGAAATGTAACAAAGTATCTGTCTATATATTTGCATATAAAATGTATTTAAAAAGACAAATGTTGTATTGCTCTGATTGTGCCATGGAAAACACACACACCTACACACACATTCACACAAGTATCTACCATCCGACCTCTACAAACTTATACAAAATATAGCAGCAGCACGACTGATCTTCAACCTTCCCAAGTTCTCCACACCGCCCCTCTGCTACGTTCCCTCCACCGGCTCCCAGTAGCTGCACGCATCAGGTTCTAAATACTGATGCTGGCCTACAAAGCCAAACATGGAGTAGCACCATCCTACCTCACAGCCCTTATTACACCTCGCACTGCACCTGGTATACTCCGAGCCTCCAGTACTGCTCGCCTGGTCCCTCCATCTCTGAAGGTAAAAGGAAGACGCTCATCTAGACTCTTCTCCGTCTTGGCCCCTCGGTGGTGGAATGAACTTCCAGCTCAGTCACTGAGCACCTTCACACGGCAGCTCAAGACCTTCCTCTTTAGAGAAGATTTAGATGAACTTGTAACCTTCTTCTTGTCTGACTTCTGTATAGAAACTACAACAGAGTGAATAAAAAGACTGTATTCATAGTTGGGGGTCCTAGTGAACCAGAACTGACCACTTCATCCATGGTGACATGGAAGCACGTTGTAGGTCGCTCTGGAAAGGGGTTTCTGCCAAATGCTGTAAAATGTTAATGTAAACAAGTACTGGTGAAAAATGTGGTTCTGGCCCTTTTCAATAATTGATATATTGATCAGTATAATCACACTTACAATATGACGTGTATGAGACCTGCATCTGTAAAAGAGTTAATATTACAGATGGATTTGGCTGTTATTAACAGTTATTGGTTATTGATTAATGATGGTTCTTGCATGTTCCTCTCGCGCTGCTGAGTTCCACACTGATCAGCACGGTGCCAAGAGGGGTTCGATTTCAAAGTAGTACAAGACGGAGGAACGGGGGGGACCAAAGCCCAACATTCAGTGCTCAGAGTCCACAACAACACTGTGTATGTCAGTGTTAATGAGTGGGTATGTATGTGTATCTGTGTGTGTTTGTACAGATGTGTCTGTTTTCATGTTTGTGTAAGGGTGTCTGTTTGTGTGTGTGTGTGTTTGTATATGTGTGTGTATTTGTGTCTACTTTTATGCGTGCGTTTGTTTGTATATGTGTGTCTGTGTGTTTGTGCAGGTGTGTCTGTTTTTATGTTTGTGTAAGTGCATCTGTTTGTGTGTGTGTAAATGTGTGTCTGTGTAAATGTGTGTGTTTGTGCAGGCAGGTGTGTCTGTTTTTATGTTTGTGTGTGTGTGTATTTGTGTCTATTTTTATGTGTGAGTTTGTGTGTGTGGGGGGTTTGTAAGTGGATGTTGGAGCAGCTGTCACCTCCAGGGCCTTTAACCAGATGGAACTCATGCTGAAATGTGTGGCTGTGTGTGTGTTGTAGAACGTAGAGAGTGAAAGGTGTAAGTGTGTGTGCGTGTCTGTGTGCGTGTCTGTGTGCGTGTGTGTGTGCGTGTGTGAGAATGAACAGTTCGTCTGAGAGTCTCATCTCTCCTTACATTTCTGCTCCAGAAAGGACATGTACACACACATACACAGACATGCAGGTTTATTAATAACCCAAACACTGAACGGCCAGCAGCAGGAGCAGCTTTATTTCTCGCCGGCCTGGTGAGATGTGCAGTTAAGTGCTGTTTGAAGACCGATACGTAATATTAATGTTAACTTATTATTAAGGTGGAAACAGGACCATAGGGTGGTAATGAAGAGCAGGACTGGAAGTCGAATCGAATGAATGAGGACAGGAAGTGATGTCATTTGTGATGAGAGAAAGAAGCCAGGTCCCTGGAGGTCATGTGGGTTCTGAGCAGTGAGGCCGCATCAGGGTGTGGAGCCTGGAGGGCGATGGACAGGGCGCTGCGTCCGTCCTGCAGCAGAGAGGGGACACGTTTATACTGACAAATACACATCCAACACAGGAAGCTTCTGTATTTAGTTGACTAGCAGCTCTTACTAGTGTTGTTCTTTATGACATAATGAAGATGATGACATGACGTGAAAAAAACAAGACATCACATGCTGGTCATGTGATGATAACTATAACAAAATACATCATGTAATATTATTAACGAATAACAACAAGATTATATTTATTTTTTATATATTTTGTTGACGTTATTTCACGTTATTAATATGCAACATTTCTGTTTCAAATCAATGGTAGTAGCCTAGTGTTACTCGCCTATGAACCAGAAGACCCAGGTTCAAACACCACTTACTACCATCATCTTACTACCATCATGTCCCTGAGCAAGACACTTAACCCCGAGTGTCTCCAGGGGGGGACTGTCCCTGTAACTACTGGGTCTTCTGGTTGTATTGCACAAACAATACAAAAATGTAGAAATACATTATAATTTTTCTTCGTCTAGCACCTAACAATCTCTGAGCATGCTCTTCACTGACAAGTCTGAGCCTTATCAGGGCTCTTAGTTTGTAAACTCAAAATTCTATAGAAATTGAACGAGAATTGCTGGTGTCTTCCTCTTGTAAGTCGCTTTGGATAAAAGCGTCTGCTAAATAAAGTAAAGTAAAGTAAAGTAAAGTAAAGATTGTAAGTAGCTCTGGATAAATGTTGTAAAAGTCTTGTGTTTCCAATTCGTTCGCACAGATGACGTCACTTCTTCAATTCCCATTCGCACATTATTTATATTTCAGGATGCTTGTGGTGGGTTATAGATATTTGGTGGTGGGTTATATAGATATATGGTGGTGGGTTTATAGATAGTTGGTGGTGGGTTATAGATATATTGTGGTGGGTTATAGATATATGGTGGTGGATTATAGATATTTGGTGTTGGTTTATAGATATATGGTGGTGGGTTATAGATATATGTGGCGGGTTATAGATATATGGTGGTGGGTTATAGATATATGGTGGTGGGTTATAGATATATGTGGCGGGTTATAGATATTTGGTGGTGGGTTATATAGATATATGGTGGTGGGTTTATAGATAGTTGGTGGTGGGTTATAGATATATGGTGGTGGATTATAGATATTTGGTGTTGGTTTATAGATATATGGTGGTGGGTTATAGATATATGTGGCGGGTTATAGATATATGGTGGTGGGTTATAGATATATGTGGCGGGTTATAGATATATGGTGGTGGGTTATATAGATATATGGTGGTGGGTTATAGATATATGTGGCGGGTTACAGATGTATGGTGGTGGGTTATATAGATATATGGTGGTGGGTTATAGATATATGTGGCGGGTTATAGATATATGGTGCTGGGTTATATAGATATATGGTGGTGGGTTATAGATATATGTGGCGGGTTATAGATATATGGTGGTGGGTTATAGATATATGTGGCGGGTTATAGATATATGGTGGTGGGGTTATATATATATATGGTGGTGGGTTATAGATATATATGGTGGTGGGTTATAGATATATTGTGGTGGGTTATAGATATATGGTGGTGGGTTATAGATATATGTGGCGGGTTATAGATATATGGTGGTGGGTTATATATATATATGGTGGTGGGTTATAGATATATATGGTGGTGGGTTATAGATATATTGTGGTGGGTTATATAGATATATGGTGGTGGCTTATAGATATTTGGTGGCGGGTTACAGATATATGGTGGTGGGTTATATAGATATATGGTGGTGGGTTATAGATATATGTGGCGGGTTATAGATATATGGTGGCGGGTTATAGATATTTGGTGTTGGTTTATAGATTTATGGTGGTGGGTTAAACAGATATATGTGGCGGGTTACAGATATATGGTGGTGGGTTATATAGATATATGGTGGTGGGTTATAGATATATGTGGCGGGTTATAGATATATGGTGGTGGGTTATATATATATATGGTGGTGGGTTATAGATATATGTGGCGGGTTATAGATATATGGTGGTGGGTTATATATATATATGGTGGTGGGTTATAGATATATGTGGCGGGTTACAGATATATGGTGGTGGCTTATAGATATTTGGTGGCGGGTTATAGATATATGGTGGTGGGTTATAAATATTTGGTGTTGGTTTATAGATATTTGGTGCTGGTTTATAGATATTTGGTGTTGGTTTATAGATATATGGTGGTGGGTTATATAGATATTTGGTGGTGGGTTATAGATATATGTCAATACGTCCTGTCAATACATGTAGCGCAGTGTCCATCTCATCCCTTATACACTAATGTGACCACGCCAACTAACACCATCATCATGTTCTTATATACGGTGTCTGGGAAAAAAAACACCTTGTGCAGCTGAGAAAGCAGGAATCCATGATGAATAAGAACCTGGGGATGATCTGTGCTGCTGTTACGTGCAGAGCTGACAGATCTGGACGTTTCTGCACCATAGGGGCAGAATTTTAAGCGGGCGCCAGGGTGGTTTTCTCTCTGCTCTTCTGGAGGAGATAAGACCCCCTTGAGCAGGATTAAATCCACACTGGGAATCCCCGCAGTACAGAAGGCCATTAAAAGTGCTGTGCCCATCCAGGGCATCCTTTCTGAAGGACCAAGTGGCTAATCCCTCCCGCTCTTGTCCTGTTATTAACACAAATAAAAAGCCGCAGTAGAACTGAGGCGATTTTGTATTTCACGCTTAATTCACTTAAACATGAAATCATTTGCACATCTGCAGTCGTGTAGATTTAATCTGATTTTCATTATCTTTTTATTAGGCTCATTTTCATTAGTTAAAACACAAGAGCATTGGAACTGTTCAACTGGATACTAAGTATAATGGAGTATAAAATGGAGAATAAAAATATGTGCTTCTAGAAGGTTTTTTGCCTTATGCATAATACAAAAATAAATTTTATAGGACCTTAGGTGTGCTTGAGGTTTACTATGTTTTTACCCAAAGAATGCAGTGTTTCACAATGACACTTATATGCAGTGTTTCACTTCACTTATATCGGTCATATTTGTCCCCTAATTCTGTATCTGACGTCTCTTTCTAAAATCCAGCCATGGTGCAGATTTACAGCCACTTTGTTCCAGACCCACAATGAGATTTCCCAGGACGCCGTTTCACCGTCTGTAGCTTTAAATGCTAATGAGGAGGAGAGCGGCCTATAGAAGTTTAGGGGACATTCGATGTCATCTACACCGTCCACCAACCACAATGTTTGGTGCTGACAGGAAGTCGTGTCGCTGTTCAGAAAAAATTAAATGAACCCACTGGTTCTTCAGATTCTCGAGTCACGAAACTAAAAAATACATTTGTGCTCATTTTTACATCCAATCACTGAGCAACTGCAATTCTTCGCATTTTTGGAAGCCATGACGGTTGGTGGACTTTTTATAAACTTCACACACACCACCTTGCAACTAAACAAATTTAGTACATTTGCAAAAACCATTTGAATACACATAAAACTAAGATAATTTAACACCAATAAGCACTTATATGCATAAATACGAACATTTATTCATCAATTTACGTAATAGAATGACCTTTCGGTTTTGTTAAGGGAGTGTGACAGCTGTGAACCCGACTGACCCGATCAGTGAGGGTGACGTCGCAGTCAGGGCGCTCCAGCAGGGCGGTGATGATGTCACAGCAGCCGAGCTCACAGGCGTTCATGAGCGCGGTGGATTCTGATTGGTCCTGGGCGTTGCAGTCTGCGCCCGCAGACAGCAGGAGGCGCACCATGTCCTCTCGGCCGCGCCTCACAGCCAGGTGAAGAGCCGTCTGTCCCGCCTGAAAGCAAGAAAAAAATGGACAATTTACATGGTTATACACATGAACGAAGCTGGACGTTAAACACTGGTGGGGTGGGAAGTTCTCTGGGCGGAAAAAGCATGAGAAATGGGAGGCAACCTTTCCCCTTATGACGTCATAAGGGCACAAAAAGGGCTCTCTGAACGGCGAAGGAATATATCCAAAGCACGCTTTACACCGATCACCATTTCCAGCCACTGCAGGACCATAGACAGGCTGGTGGACCTCATATTAATGTTCAATCATCTCACAAATCACATCTTCATAATAGGGGACATGCACACCAGGTGGATTGGTAACTCTGGATTGTCCACAGGTGTGAATGTGTGAGTGAACAGTGTGTGAGTGTCCCATGATGGGCAGCTGCAGGTCTATGTGGTTGAGGATAATGAATGAGCGAGAAGGAGATGGGTACCGGGGCTAGGCGAGCGTTAACATCTCCAAGACTCAGCAGCTGCAGGACCACCCCCTGCTTCTCAGGAGACTCTGGCCCTGTGACAGCAGCCAGCAGGAGGGGAGAGTATCCATCCTTGCTCCGGAGATCTACATCACACACACCTGAAGAACCACGTATCATGCATTAACGCAAGTTATTTAAAACAATAGACAGTTGCCTGTTTCTGCCAGTCTGACCTGAGTCCAGGAGGACCTGGCTGACGCTGAAGTTGCCATGAGACATGCTGTAGTGGAGAGCCGTGTTGCCTTCGTCATCCACCATGTTCACCAGGAAGTAGAGCAGGGTGGGTGTGGTGGCCTTCACCTGCTTCAGGTACAACTCCACACACTGGGCGCTTGAGTCTTCCTCAGCAGCCAAGTGGAACCAGTGCTGGAAAACCACTGTTAGAGCCTGGACCTGAGAATCAGCAGCACAAAAAAAGTGGTAAAACCAGAGGGTTCCTGGTTCTTCTTCAATGTGACCTTGAAAAAAGCAGACGCTGATCAGACCAGAAGAAGAAGGGTTAAAGTTGGTAGAAAGACAAGTTACTGTCTGTCAATCACAAAAGCACTGAAAGTGCAGGAAAGTGTGTTGTAGGGCCTGAATCAACCTCATGACCTTTCTACAGGAACGTGAACACCTCCGATGGCCAGTTTGTGTAGGACACTTCTGGCTGTACTCTAACACGTGCCAAGAATTTGTAAGGGACCCCATTCCAAACATAACGACATAGTTATGCTTTTATTTAGCAAATTCTGCATGGTGCCGTTTTTGGTACACACCTATAGACATAATCTAGGGGGTTAGGAGGGTCATAACCCCACAAAAATCTGATCCAGCCAATATAACCCCTCCCCGTAATATTATCAAATCAGTTCGATTAAAAAATACATGAATTGTCATGCATTAATAAGTTGTTGGTTTTCTATATTAACCATATATATTGTCTATATTATATATTATTTATATTATTATTTTGCCAGCAAAATAATAACATGTTTAATAGTCTGATGTGTGGTAAAGTTCTGGCATTTTACGCCATTTTATTGTAAAAAATTACACATTTTACGGCACTGTTTTAGAAAACACACTTTGTCGGTTTGATGTTCCATTTGACACCCTCAATTTTTTATCACAATTTATCACAAAGGTTTGCCCTTGTACATACCATATCCTTGCTGGGATTGGACATTTCGTCCTCATGGTTTTTCAGGTAAATGCATGCGGCCATGAAAGTCTCCTCCACCCTACAAGAGGAAGACAACTTCATACAACAATCAGCACAAAATTGTGCTGGTCCCATTTTACCTCTAAAGCACTGAGACTCCAAAAGACCTCCACAAGACCCCCACAAGATACCTGAAGGTATCTTATGGTATCTTGTACTAAGACATGTGCATCAGGTTCTGTAAGTCATGCGTTGGGAACTCCATGTATCACACTTGTTTTTTCAGAAAGAGGTCACGACTCTTTATCATGTCCCTTAAACCCTGTTCACATATTTCTTATTTTCTCAAGTGTCAGTCGTGGTGGCTTCCCTGGGATTTTTCATTTTTTTGTACCTTTCCGATGCCAAATGTCCTTCCAATTCTTTCGTGGAATTCGTTCCTCCAACTGACTCCTTGTGAAGTTCTGCTTCGCCCATTGTTCCTCCCACCTGGTTCTCTTCTCTTTTGTCTTTGGCTGGGTGATGTTCTCCCACAGCATCCTTTCCTCCAGGGTGATCACTGCTGAATAGACCAGTAAAGGGCTTACACACTGTTTAACTGTCTGAGTTCAGATGAGCACACTGCATTGCAGGGTTCTGCAGGGGTCGTGATGAGTGAATATTGAGTGACATGCCAAACTTACCAGACATTTACCTTGGTCTTCAAAGAAGTCAGTTTCTCTACATTTAGATTCCTTACAGATGTTTGAACTTCAGAAAAGTGGAGTAAATAAAAGACAGAAAATTATTAAATCATCTAAGTCAATCCAACCCTCCTTAACTTATACTTAAAAAAACTGAAAATGTACCAAATGTTTGGCCATCTGCTCCAGAGCTCTCAGCAGGGATCATCATTGATAGAGTGTCCACCAAACCCAGGAGTTGCTCTTGGATGGAGCTCATTTTTGGGGACAAGGGCCCCATTGTTCCCATTGATGCTTCTCTTATTCTTTGGCATTCCCATTGCTCCTTCAGGAGTTCTTGGACTCTGTTTACATGGTGGACCATGCTGGTTGGTCTGGTCACCTCATGGTCAGCACCCTGTTGGGCGCTGAGAGATGAATTTGTCATTTCTAAATCCAGAGAAGGTTCCAGAATGTCCTCTGGGCTCTTCCTTTTGACCCAGACATTTTTTTGGTCATCTGATCTCTCCATTCTGCTCAGCTGCTCTATCCTCTTGTCTTTCTGACGACTTTGCTCTAGCAGTTTCTGCAGCATGGTTCTGGCCTGGTCCAGCTCCTGTTCAGACTTATGGAGCTTATGCTCCAGGCTGAGAATTCTGGACTCCAGGGTTTCCACTGACAGAACATCTCTTTGGCCTTTCAGGCATTGCTTTGGTGTGATGCCATGATTCATTACTGTCTGTGCATTGTCTCGGAGTGATGGTGTGGACAATGCATTTACTTGAGCTGACGAGGCCTGGACCTTCTCTTCCAAATGTTTCAGTTCTCGGCTCATCCAGTCATCAGGCTGCAGATGAGCATTAGATCCTGTGGAAAACTCCAGTTTGCTGCTTCTATTGGGATTTGAGTTGAGTTTCAGAAGAAGTCTTTCTCTTTCCTCCTGCAAAATGCAGATTTGAGCTTTGAGCTCAGGAACGACCCTGATCTCCTCCTCAAGCTCCCCTATGCGCTCCAGGGCTGCTGTGAGTCTCTTGATGGTCCCGTTGGTGCCAGTACTAACTCTGCTGGAATCACTGAACACATCTTCAGTGGAACCATTTTCTTGAGGTATTCTGGAGCATCTGGGGCTGGTCGGGTCTTCTGCAGTTTCAGAGTGTTTCCTCAGCAAGACAGTCAATGGCAGACTGGTGGCCCGCAGAAGGTTGGGTCGGACATGGAGTCCAAGAGGCTGCTCATCAAAGGCTCGAATGCTGGCCTCCATTTCCGCATTTGTGAGGGACCCATGGGTGAACCCCAACAGTTCGGGGTTGTCTACTGTCATTCCCTCATAGCCTTGAAAACTGTAGGGTTGCTGAGAGTCTATTGTTCGGGTCTTGGGCCACAGGGACCCAATGGAACTCCACTGAGACGGTCGGTATCCATACCCCGGAAGGCTGAGATTACGGGACAGGGCTGTGCTGTTAGGTACCCTGTGTCTCCGGTGGATGGGGACCCTCCTGATAGTGTTCCCCTTTTCAATATCATCCACATACTTTAGGAAGTCAAGGTCCAGGTGAAATCCATAGGGCGTCTCCACAGAGTAACATGGAGGTCTTCTCTGAGCACCATTTCCTTTGGGAGAAGTGCCGTTCACTGCAATGGACATTTCACACAGACACACATGTCAAAAGACACTTTCAACACAAACGAACAAATGCAAATTGAACAAAATTAATATCTACCTTTCTTTGTGTCCATCGTTTGGTGACTGTTATAGTTCTCTCGTGATTGTCATAGTAGCCTAAAAAAAAATGTTCAGTTTATTCTTCAGTTTTTGTCTTACCGTCTCTCTCATCCCCTGTCCTTTCCCTGTCCAGCTGTGCGTTCAAAGAACATGGACATGGAGATGGGATGCTCAGGTGGAGAACATCATGGTCCCCACCGTGGCTGAAATAATAATAAAAGCTACCGTACTTTTTCAGAGGTGTTCTCAGAAGAACTGGCAGAACTTCTCTGGGTGAGAAATTGAACCCAGGTGAGGACCAGTGATCTCCCAGCCTGGACTGTCCTGGTCAGTGGACATGTGTGCTTGCATGCTCTCTCTTTCAGAAGGTGCTCCATTTGGAGGGTCACCCACGTTTGCCGAATCATTGCAGCGAGTTCTCTGAAATCGAAACTACGGGAAACCCGGTTTTACTGAAGGGAAGCGATTCGTTTGGGGTTTGGGGTTTGGGGTTTGGAGTTTGGGGTTTGGGGTTTGGACAGATCCCAGTCTCTTCTGCGCCGCTTCTTCTCGTTGGATAAATATGTACAGATTTGCAGCCCCTAAACACACATTACAGATTGTAAGAGCAGACTGAACAATGCATGGTGCTATTTGTGTAATTATTTCAGGAATTATGGGTAATCGAACTATGGATACCCACTGTGGTACAGGGACGTCTTTATATACAACTTGACATCAGAGTCATGCGCCATTTCTGTTTATGGAAGCCGTAAGCTTTTTCCCGCACGCACAGTCCGTTCCCTTTCCGCCGAAGCACAATGGAAGGAAAAGACCGGAACCTCTGGTTTGGCGGTGAAGCCGAGGGGGAGGATGTTTGGAGGGACGGAGCCCTTTCTTCTGGGCCGTCACCTCCGTCCTTCCTTAATTACAGCCCTCGGCACGCAACCATTACTGCAGCCGTCGGAGAGAAAGGAGAAACCGCTTCTTTCCAGCACATTCTTCCTGGAGCCGCAAATTGAATTTGGATCCATGGCGGCTTCAAAAACAAGGAAAAACATTTCAGGCTGTCAGGACCAACTGGGGGGGTTTCGGATTTAAATGGGGGAGCACGGACGATCTGAGGGTGATCCGGTCGATGTTCCATCAGGGTCCTGAGGAACGTATGTGTGCACAGATCTTTATTTGCACTTTCAGCCCTGAGAAAGATTTACACACACACACACATACACACACACACACACACAGACACACACACAGACACACACACACACACACTGAGCCAGGAAAACCGGCCTCTGGTGCCTGTCTGGCTTTTCCTGCATATAAACCCATTCCTGCTCCTCAATTTGAGCTGGTTTCAGGAGGGACGCCAGGTCCTCGGTCTTACTCTCTTTCCAGCGCTGCCCGGAGTGGGAGGGGCTGCTGTCTGGCTGGACGCTGGTCAGATGCATGGTGGGCCGCCAGAAGGTTTGGGCCCAACTATTGTATTCCGAGAAAATGCTGTTAGTGTCGTATCTGGCGGCTTTTCGGTATCATCTAGTGTGAAGTAACACATTCTTTTCTGGTGGAAGAACGGGTCAGTGACCTCAGCACAGCACTCGGTGTCCCCTGCATCGAACCCATATTGAGCGGTGGGCAGCCACGAAAGGAGCAGTGTGTGGGGACGGTGCTTTGGTCACCTCAGCGGCACCTTGGTGGCAACCTTCTGATTACGGGGCCGCTTCCTCACGCTACCGCCAGGCCACCAAGATGCAGATGACTACATATATCAACCCTTCTAGTTATTATAAGCCAGGTTTGGAGCATCACAAGTCTCTGGAATCCTCACGCTTCTCCATCTCTTGCTTCAGTGCATGTTCTAGAACCATCGTGGGTTACAGGGTGCAGCCGGATGTTTACTTCACAACCTACTCCAAATCTGAAGGTGTCATCTGCTTGGTTGAAAAGTTGAGTTCTTGTTGGGTTCCTTGTCCTGACATCTCCGGGAATTCTCGGGGAATGCCGCTCGGATCCGTGCCAGCGGCCGCAGCGGTTCCACGACATGCAGCGCGTGAGGCCGTTTGCGGCGCGTTGCACCAGGTACGCCGCCGGTCTCAGATTTCCGAAATCAGTCCCTGGCACAGAACTCTTGTGGTGGAATGACTAGTTCTCTCCTCCTACCAGCGTATGGAACATCTAACCACGGTCTGGTTTTTCATGCAACGTGCATTCCAAAGCTGAGAGGAAAGATCTAGACTGCTTCAGTTTAGGAGTTGTGATAGAGGTAACATACAGAAGAGCCACAGCTCACCAGACTTTGAAGCGGCGTGAAGGACGAGATGTTTCTGCTTCTCTGTGCCCCAGGCCTGGCATCTCCGCCTGGCTCTTCCTGTGAGGTTGAGTCTGTCCCCCGGATCAGGACCTCTGAGGAGCAACGCTAACGCAGAAATTCCTCCAGAACAGCCACTGTTATTGTCAGCCTAGCGCTGGGAGGGGAGCAGCGGGGGGTGGACCGCCTCTTTTCTTGTTTACTGCCCAATGGCATGCTGTGGGTGGGGCATCATCAGTGGCCGCCCTTAAAAAAAGGTCCAATTAGAGCTGAAGGGTGTGTCCGGACTGTATGGAAATAATGTCTCAATTGCTTCCCTGAGGGAACGTGTCTCAAAACGAGACCCATGGGGAGGTTCAAATGGAGACACACACACACACACACACACACACACACTGACTGTAAGTCAACCCACAGATATGCAGGACTTCACTGTCCTTTATAATCAACAAAATTCCAAATCTGCCGAGCTGGGGTCTCTGGGGACTGGGGGGTGGTGGACACCACCCGTGCTGAGAGTATCTCCTTTCAGCGTCTCAGTGGGGACGCTTCATCACCCACGCGGCCGTCCTACAGGCCCACTCATGAAATCATCACATTCCCTGTAATGGGAACAGAACATGGAAATTATTGCTTTATTGGTTGGCAAACTTAAATATGCAAAGCCGGGACTGCAATTTGCGGCCTGTTCCTCACTAAATTACGCTGCAGGGATTAGAACAGCGTCCCCGTTTATAAAAAGAATGGATCCTGTTTGAATAGGATGACTCCCTTTCTGCAGAGGAGTCCATTTCTGTCCACGAACCACAGACAAATGCAGCAGTTACCGCGAGACCACCGCGATTTTAATACCAGGCTGGGACGGCAGCGCCTCCTGCTTTAAATAGACAAAAAAACGATTGTCCCAAAAAATAATGAATGAATTGGTCATCTGAATAATGAATAATTACAACTAGACGTGCAGAGGAATTATTGATCATCACACCCAGACTGAAGAGCTGGAGGCTCTTTACTGGTCCCAGGTCTGTTTTGGATGAAGTATGAGTTGAATTGATGGTATGAAATGTTCCTGAGACCCCTGCACCCAAACAAAGGATCAAATCCTGGCAGACGTCATCGCCAGGACTCTGAGTGGTGGCATTATTTAAATAGCACATGCAGCACAACTATAAGCCAAGGATGCACAAAATAGGAAGGGAATTATGGAAATGCTCGTTCTGCTTTTATCTCCTTTATCCCTTGGACACAACTACATGGCTCTTACTTCTGCCTCCTGGAGAAACAGCTATTTTGAGTGGGCAGCCATGCTGGTGGCCTCCAAACCCACAACATCAAGATGAAGGGAGCTGAATGTTGCACAGAGGTTTAGAATAGAGCGATCACAGCAGTCCACTTTCAGCAACAGGTCGTTTACCACAACCATTCAGAAAGGCCGTACCTGTGACGTTACACCAAAAAACCTTCATTCCAGCGGTGCAGAGCTGAAACCCGACGATGGGAACAGTCACAACACATCCCTCATCCCTCATTTCCCCACGCTGCTTTTATTGTATGTACATGTATTCCAAGTAAATTCTTATTCAGGCAATCGGTACATTTACATTTATGACATTTATGAGACACCCTTATCCAGAGCGTCTTACAGTCAGTAGTTACAGGGACAGTCCCCCCCTGGAGACACTCAGGGTTAAATGTCCTGCTCAGGGACACAATGGCAGTAAGTGGGGTTTGAACCTGGGACTTTATGGTCGTCTGGTTCATAAGCAGGTGAATATCAGCCCTGGCAGCTACCTGCCACTAGGGACCGCCACCTGCACACACACACACACCCACAAACACACACACACACACTCGCAAAAAAAATGTCTGGATGTGTCTTAACATATTCAACATCTTGAGCACTTATTCTCTTATTTATTATTATTTTTTGTTCATCATTTAATTCATGTCTGATGTGCGCTGGCCTTTTTGTAGGTTTGTAAGTAGAACCAGATTTATTACTTCCAGCATTCAGGGTCATGAGCGGCGTGGCGCGTGTTCCGCTGGTTAAAGAACTGGCATCCCACGCATGTCTGCTGCCTTCATCAGTCATCTGGACCAGGATGGACCCATTTCATGACCAGCAGTGCTGTGTTCAGTGTAGCCGGGCTGCTGTTAAATATAGCACCACCGCCGTGGCGGGTACGAACTTTTACCTGATCGCGAAGAGCGGGAATCTCAGCCATCTAAAAAATCTCAGCTCACAACAGCTCCCAACTAAACATAACGCGTAAAAACAATGTTGGCGTGTCAATCAATGAAAAAGTAACCTGATCGAAGCATCTGTGGGATGTGTGGCGGCCTAGTGGTTAAGGAAGCGGCCACTGAGGTCCCCTTGATGAAGGTCCCGTCCCCACACACTGCTCCCCGGGTTAAATACAGAGGACACATGTCACCGTTTGCTGTGCTTGCTGTACATCATAATGACAATCTCTTCAGGGGCAGTGGTGGCCTAGCGGTTAAGGAAGCGGCCCCATAATCAGAAGGTTGTCGGTTCAAATCCCGATCCGTCAAGGTGCCACTGAGCAAAGCACCGTCCCCACACACTGCTCCCCGGGCGCCTGTCATGGCTGCCCACTGCTCACTCAGGGTGATGGGTTAAATGCAGAGGACAAATTTCACTCTGTGTGCTGCTGTGCTGCTGTGTATCACATGTGACAATCACTTCACTTCACATCACCTTCAAAAACCAGCGTGATGCACCTTACAATGTACCAGATCTGCTGCCAACATTTTGGTGCTGAATGCCATAGTGGTCAAGGCAGCGGGACCTAATGTTGTGGACGATCTGTGAACAGGACTACAGAGACAAGAGACATATTCAAAAAAACACCGTGCCACTGTACCAACTTTCATCCGGCAAAGCCGGCGGCGCTTCAACAAAAGCCAAACAGTCAATAATTCCCGTATCCGGGGAACATCTGCTCTCGGTACAACCGTAGCATGAAGCCCAGGTTCATAAATAAATACCAAAAAACAATCAAATATTTCAAATTCCTCGCTGCAGGCCAGTGAAGAAGAACACGGCGCGTTCTTGGAAGTGCAGGTGAGAAGGGAGAGTTCTCTGGCTCAGAAAGAAATCACATATTTACTTTACTTTACTTTACTTTACTTCACTGACGCTTTTATCCAAAGCGACTTACAGGAGCACGAGCCCCGATAAGGCCGAACTTGTCAGAAATAGAACATGCAGGAAATTGTTAAGTGCTGGACGAATTTTTTATTTATATTTTGTGTGTGTGTGTGTGTGTGTGTGTGTGTGTGTGTTAGATTTGTCTGAAATACTTTTTGAACAAGTGGGTGTTCAGCTGCTTCTTAAAGGTGGTGGTAGTCTTGGCTAGTCGAATGAAGCAGGACAAGCTGTCCCACCAGCAAGGGACAACTAGTCGACTGGGACCGGAGACCCCGTGAAGAGGGGATTTTCCGTCTCGTTTTTAGCTGCTGCGCTGATGCAGGTTTACGTTGCTTTGCAGGTTCATGTACCTGCTTGGTGTTTGGATCTGGTTTGCAGACGAGGACGGGCCTCTCTGGTCTATGAATGCCTCATGATCTTCTGCTGATGGAGCCGTTCTCTGGTTTGCTTCATGTCTGCAGTTTGCTGCTCTGCCCAGTTCCACGTTCTTCTGGAGATGTTCGACATCATCAGCTTCAGTGCAGGATTTATCCCAGTGTGAGTGTCTGTGGTCAGTCCAAGAGACGCTCTTTTTTTTTTGTCAAATATTAACTTCAGGGCCTTTCAGAGGAATTTTATGAACCAGGTTCAAGTTCTGAATTATGAAACAAAAGTAAATAAAGATGCAATCCCAGCAGATCTTTTTTTATCCATAATCTTTAGCTAAAATTCCATGTGATGTATTTATACCAGTAGATCTGTTCCAGATTCCGGCGAGAGAAGGTTCTTTGGCGGAGCAGATGGGCTGAAGGACCTTTAGATGATTTATGGCCACAGTAACCTTCGCTTATCGATCATCCCGAACTCCATGTGTGTTTTTCTTCAGTGTTCGCTTGTCACGTGAGTTCAAATGTCAGTGCAACCACGGTGCACCGTGCATTTTCATCCCAGGCCAACGCGTGGGCGTGTCCGCTGCGCAGAACCAGTTGTTGCTCCTCGCTCATGACAACACGGCTACGTAACCTGCAATAAACCCGACTGATTGGCCAATGCACTCAAAAATTGTACTGAAGGATTTGATTGGCGGCAGCTTGCTCAACGTTCTTTAACTAGGGTGGTAGTAGCCTAGCGGGTAACACACTCGCCTATGAACCAGAAGACACGGGTTCAATCCCACTTACTACCATTGTGTCCCTGAGCAAGACACTTAACCCTGAGTGTCTCCAGGGGGGGACTGTCCCTGTAACTACTGACTGTAAGTCGCTCTGGATAAGGACGTCTGGTAAATGCTGGAAATGTAAAATGTTTAATTTTCTGCTGCATGCAAGGAAATGAACATTAATTGAATGAAGTCTGAATGACGTCCTGAGCCTCTTTCCCATACTTACATTTACATTTACATTTACATTTACATTTACATTTACGGCATTTGTCAGACGCCCTTATCCAGAGCGACTTACAACGTGCTTTCAAGTTACCATGGATGAAGAGATCAATTCCGGTTCACTAGGACCCCAACTATGAATACATCTATTTTATTCACTCTGTTGTAGATTCTGTACACAAAGTTCGACAACAAGAAAATTACAATTTAATCTAAATATTCTTTAAAGAGGAAGGTCTTGAGCTGTCGTTTGAAGGTGCTCAGTGACTGAGCTTGGCCCACCACCGAGGGGCCAAGACGGAGAAGAGTCTAGATGAGCGTCTTCAGAGATGGAGGGACCAGGCGAGCAGTACTGGAGGCTCGGAGTATACCAGGTGCAGTGCGAGGTGTAATAAGGGCTGTGAGGTAGGATGGTGCTACTCCATGATTGGCTTTGTAGACCAGGATCAGTATTTAGAACCTGATGTGTGCAGCTACTGGGAGCCGGTGGAGGGAGCGTAGCAGAGGGGCGGTGTGGAGAACTTGGGAAGGTTGAAGATCAGTCGTGCTGCTGCATTTTGTATTAGTTGTAGAGGTCGGATGGTACATAGTGGTAGACCAGCTAGAAGGGAGTTGCAGTAGTCCAGTCGTGAGATTAGTAAGGACTGAACCAGTAGTTGGGTGGCCTGGGTTGACAGATAAGGGCGGATTCGTCTGATATTGTAGAGAAGGAATCTACATGAGCGGGAAAGATTGCTGATGTGAGTTGAGAAGGAGAGTTGTTTGTCCATACTTGTCTCTAAATGAGTTTTAAATATTAGAGCAATTTCAGTAGCACTTCAACTGTAGGCATATTGATTGCTGTCTAATATTAGTCTTCCGTAACATAAACAAATGACAACATTGTGCAGAAATTTGACCTTTCAAAGGAATATGAGATTCCTGTAGTGGCTATAATGGACGATGGATTTGTGATTTTCTGGTGATTTTTTGGTGTGACGTGAAAACGTGAACGTGGTTAAAAGAGCTGTTGTATGACGTGTGCGTGATATGTGCAGAATCCCTCACAGCAAGGCAGGAGTTGAAGGCGAGTGTTTGCACTTTTTAGATCGAAGAGGAAGAGGAACTGGTCACCTCCTCTGTTCAAACAGACGCTGTTTAATGATCAATCCTCGGGACGGCGGCCTTCATAAGGTGACACGCTGACAACAGACTGTCCTTCCACAGAAAGCAGAGCAGTTAACAGCACCTGCTGAGGACTGTCCAAATGAGGCGAGCAGCTTCTCTGCTTCTGCTGGTGGCTTTGGCTCACGCGCTCCCCACCAAAGATGGCAAGACGGCCGAGGACGCCGACGTCCTCCCACCAACGGTCCAGGCAGAGACGCGCTCTCGCTTCGCCCCGCTGGACGACGTGCGGCTGCTGGCCAACGGCCTCCTGCAGCTGGGCCACAGCCTGAGGGACTTCGTTCAGAAAACCAAGGGCCAGATCCAAGACATCTTCCAGAAGCTCTCGCTCTTCGACCGCTCCTTCTACCAACTGTCCATCCTGACCAGCGAGATCAAAGAAGAGGAGGAGGAGCTAAAAAAGACCACCGTCATCCTCAAGACCAGCAACGAGGAGATCCGGAACCTCTCGCAGGAGATCAGCTCGAGGATGGAGGACATCGTGCGGGAGCGCCGGCAGCTGAGGGGTCAGGTCGGCGGGCTGGAGGACAAACTGAGCGGCCTGTCCCAGGGCCTGCTGTCCCCCCAGCAGCTGGCTGAGATCTCAGCACTAAAGGTGGGAGAGTAAACCACTTCAGGACCAACGAGAAGCAGAAATGGTCTTTTTTCATTGGCTAAATGAGTTGAGAATTAGAAAGAAGAGAATACGAGAACTGTTCAGGACTATAAAACAGCAGAATAGGTTCATGGTGGCGACTGAAGGGTTTTTCAATGCAAATTGTTGATTTATTTTGTACTGTATTTTTGTATTTTATTTTGTACTGTACTCAGCGTTGATATTTAATGGCATTGTGGGACAAAAAGTTGTCATACTGTCATAAATCTAATCTACTCTGATTAGTAGTGGTCAGAAGAGGTGTGACCCTTCACTGGTGCATTATCAATGCCCTGATTATCGATGCATCGGGTTGATTTTTCTACATTACTTCACATTACGTTGTCAAATCCGCCAGTGAGATGACTGATCTGCAATCGTACTTTTTAACAAGAATTTTTATTCGGCGCCAGAAAATTCCCAAGCAGCGTCATGAGGATCGATTCTAATCTGCTCTGAATCGATGCAGAATCGTCCACGTCGATTATAGATTCGTTGTCAGTATTAGCAACATCTACCTTGAGAGGTTAGAAGCAGATGCCTTGAAGCACTTGAAGCACACTTAATAATAAAAATGCATCGTATTTAGAATAATGAACTTTTCTGCTTTAATTCAGAATAAGAAAATCGTAAAAATATACTCGGGCCTTTCTCCTCCGTTCTCTACCGTCCTAATACCCCTCGTACACAAACGTGACCACGCCCACTACCAACACTAGCATGCTGGTTGGAGGTTAGAACCCCGTGTTTTATAGCCCTGGAGTTTCGTACTGAGCACCCAGAAAAACACCACCAGAGATCATTTTGTCTTTCTCATGATCCCCTTTCAGGAGCTGATAAGTTCTCAGGAGCAAAGCATCACTGACTTGCTGAAAGCTGTGAAAGACCAAAGCGACCAGCTGAACTCGCAGAGGAACCAGATCAAGATCCTAGAGAAGAAGGTAGAGAACAGTGTGCTGAACCACCAACATCTGAAGATGTTTACAGAGACCTGGGGCTCCAAGCAGGAAAATCTAATGATGTCTTGCATTTTCCCCATCAGCTGAAAGACCCCAGGCTCCAGGAGACCGCGGTCAAAATCCACACGGAGACGGATTCCCACAATTCTACTGCCGTCTGATGGCCACACCGGCATCAGCTCGATCTGGAATGGTGAGCGGGGAGAACTACCCTTACCAGTCAAGGCAAGATTTGGTCTACACCCATGCTTCTTAGAACATCTGTTAAGTGATGTCTGCTCGAAGGTCACATGTGGCATGAAATAAAACATTCCGACATTTGAAATGGTCCAACATGTGTCCGGAGGTTGTTTTGTTCTTAACAGCGGGGTCACAGTGCCTGTTGACTGTGGTGGGCTTTTATAAGAGGTCGGCTGTGAAAGACCAATAAAGAACATTCAGGCCAGGAGCTCCTGTACAACGTTCCCCTCTGCTAGAGACCTGATGCCATTCGATTTGTTCCGCCATCAAGTCTCATAAACTTGTCCCGCTTTGTATTAAATCCCAACCCTCCTGGTACCGGGTATGAGGTGGAACGGGAGTGAGAGACACTCCCAGTTTAATGAAGGTGATTACTGTAAGGGCTTGTCAAAGTTTTTAAGAACCAACACAACCAAAATTATGAAGGCTTGTCCCATAGGAACTAAGGGCTTTAAATAGGGTAAGGGTCACAGTGAACACCGGTTTTCACCCTGGTCAGTGGGGACATGTGTCTCTGACACTGACACAAGTCCACACATGAGAGGAGACGACTCTTGGTTACTGCCAGGCCTCACGGAGCTTTATTGTTGGTGCCTTTACTGGTGGGAATCCCAGGACTTCCTTCCCTCTCTGTCCCTCCCGTCAGCTGGACAGCTGACCGGAGGCCTGGAGCGACCAGAGGCCAGAATTTCATCCAGAGCTTCTTCTCCTCCATCGACCTACAAGCTGGAACCGAACTGAGATGATCGTCCAGAAGGCTGCAGCCAATGGAGTGAGTTTTACCGGATTTGCAGTGATGGTAAATGTTCATGACGATGAACCAGTGATGATCAATTATGGAGTGGCGTAAATCAGAAATACACAGATCGATGTTCATACCATATTGGTGTTCATACCAGAGCAGATGCAACTGCCAAGCAGGCTGTAACACAAGCTCGGCTACGTATTCAGAATTTAATTTTAAAATATGCAATGACACTAGTGGTGAATACATGTGTAATTTATGTGGCCTCGCACTATGTTCTTCGCGTCTTCATCATTGTCATCAAGATCATCATACCAGAAAACCTGGCAATCAAACATCATAACTGAAGTTGTGATTTTACTAATTTTACATTTGTCTGAAACAGATGTTTCTTGTCGCCTAAACAGTGTAGACACGATCAATCATGGTGTCAGTGTGCAGTTCTGATCTGGTCTATATTTCCAAACAAGACTAAAGGTCACACTCGCTCACTCGCTCACTCATACACTCGCTCACTCACTCGCTCGCTCATACACTCGCTCACTCACTCGCTCGCTCATACACTCGCTCACTCATACACTCGCTCATACACTCGCTCGCTCGCTCATACACTCGCTCGCTCGCTTTCCGTAGTCTTACCACAGGGTGCACACACACCGTATGCAGACTCCACACACACACACACACACGCACACACCAGGTCTGAGCTGGGTTCAAACTCACAGCATCGGCGGTGTGAGACCACGTCGCTAAAAGCCCCTTTAATGGAATTAAATGGTCAATTATTTCTAAAGAACAAACCACAGAAGGTAAAATAAAACCGTTGCCTGCCAGTGACGTCTAAGTTACATCCATAGAGTCCTAGAGAATATGGAACATTTTCAGAAATGATAGAATAATCTGACAAGACTCTAATTGCACCTGCTTCCAGCCATTGTGTGTTCTTCGAGCATGAAAAGGTGAAATAAGTGAAAACATGTTTTATATTCTAGTTTCTTTGCTCTGATTACTGCTTTACACACTCTTGGCATTCTCTCCATGAGCTTCAAGAGGTCGTCACCTGAAATGCTTCTCCAACAGTCTTGAAGGAGTTCCCAGAGGTGTTTAGCACTTGTTGGTCCAGCTCACCCCAAACCATCTGGACTGGGTTCAGGTCCGGTGACTGTGGAGGTCAGGTCTCCACTTTTTGTTAAGTACATAACTCCACATGTGTTCATTCATAGTTTTGGTGCCTTCAGTGAGAATCTACCAACGTAAATGGTCATGAAGATAAAGAAGACACGTTGAATGAGAAGGTGTCCAGACTGTTGGCCTCTACTGTATTTGTATAGAATTGATCACATTATGTGAAATGTGTCACTTTGTGGCCCGATCATATGTCTGACATGGTGTTGAAATGTAGGTCATTAGGGAAGTTGTCTGAGGAAACCTGAAACCTGAGACGGATCCCCCACCCAAGCATCATTCTGGACACTCTGCAAGCTGAGGATCTTGACACATCTGCAGTCCTCAAGCACTGGACAGCCGTTGCACACATTCCATCCAACAAACAGCATTTGGGCATAAAACCAGCATGAAGCAGGGCTGCTATATGTGTCACTGGAGATCGACCTTCCAGGATGCTCTCCAATTGACAACCTCTTTGTGTTGTCTACCCTGCCACCACCACTGCTCAGCTATTCTGCACAGGGGGGTCTTCAGGTCCTCCATTACAGACATGTCCAATATGGGAGAGCTGTGGTGTCCTAGTGAAGCCCCGAATCACCAAGGTGCCACTGAGCAAGGAACCGTCCCCACACACTGCTCCCCGGGCGCCTGTCATGGTGCCCACTGCTCACCAAGGGTGATGGTTGAATACAGAGGACACGTTTCACTCTGTCACCCTGTGCTGTGCCTGTCATGTCATTTACAGCGCATCACTTTTTCTGCATTTTGTTCTGTTACAGCCTTATTCCAAAATAGAATCAGAATTCTACAAAAACACCCCATAATGACAACGTGAAAGAGGTTTCTTCATGTATATAAGTATTCTCAGCCTTTGCTCAATACTTTGTCGAGTGATGGTTAAAAACAGAGGACATGTTTCGTTGTGTCACCATGTGCTGTGCTGCAGTGTTTCACAATGACAATCACTTCACTTTCACTTTAAAAAGACGCTCTGGAGCAGCTTTTCATGCAGCTTTTCTGGAGCAGCCTGCCATTCATACCTTTGTCTCAACAGACCAGAGAATTTAGCCTTTTGCGGGCTGCCATGTGCCTTTTATTAATGAGCGGCTCCTGTCTGGTCACTCTACCATGTAAGCCTGATTGGTGGATTGCTGCCGAGATGGTTGTCCTTCTAGAAGGTTCTCCTCTATCCTATCCACAGTGGACCTCTGTGATTGAACTAGTACCAGAGTGAGATTATCATGGCTAGGGCTGCACGGTATAAATGGTATAAACGATATGCGATATGAATTTGCCACTGGGACAGATTTTGATAATGGTCTCCCACCTGCACAAAACCACGCCTACTTGCAGCACGAGGCATTCGTTTTGGAGCCTAGAGTGCATGGCAGAAGTGCTAAATTCAAGTGTTCAAAAATATAATGCCTTAAATGTTATAACATTTAAATGTACTTATCGAATTCTAGTTTATACGTTTATAGTTTAGTTTATATAGTTTATAGTTTTATAGTTTATATCACAACATGAATATTATGCCATATCGCACAGCATTAGTCTTGGTTTAAGTTTTGTTGGTTTTTGTGATTTCAGGTGGTGTGGGTTGTTAACGTGTCCCTGTCCAAGTGTGCCTTTCCTGTCCCCATTCCCAGATCCCTTCATGTTGGTTTGTCCAGCTTAAGTAAAATAAAGAATTGTTCCTCCGATCTCCTTTTCCACTCCCACACCTTTTTAAACCCTGTGTTTTGGTGTCATGACACTTCTTCCTCATTCTATTTGAATACATGTAATATAGTGCTGCACAAATATCAAGATCACTATAACAAACCCAAATAACCCATGAAATCTGATAGGTTCCTTGCTGCTTTTATTATGGGATCCTAGATTAAGAGGATAATCTATGAGGAGTTGGGCTCCCCTGCCAACCCGGTCATCAACAGCGTCCCTCTGGAAGATTTTGGGGGCTGGAAACATCATCAACACGTAGAGGACCAGGACCTTTCTACTATCTTGTTAGTTTTTCTGTATGTTGGAGTATTACTACCCACCCAGCCGCATAAATGATGTCTGACACCCAAAAGATTGACGTACACTCCTAACACTCCTTGTACACAGGGCGTGTCAGTGGACATCACAAACGTGACCACGCCCACTACCGACACCAACATGCAGATTATCAAGTCAAGACACAATGAGTGTCTCCAGGAAGACTGTCCCCGTAACTACTGATTGTAAATCACTCTGATAAATATATTTAATTTAATGTATTGAAGAGGGAAGACTGGGCCAGAACATCTGGGACATCCCAACACGGCAAGTCTTGTGGGAGCACCAACCAAAAGAGGTCAAAGGAAGAAGGACCGTCAGGCTAGCCCGCCCAGTCTGATCCTACAGAAGAGTCGCTGTAGTAAGGAAGGACAATCTGTGATCTGGCAGCAAGGTCATGGGTGCCCAGAGAAGGTCTGCTGCCAACATCTAAGGGCCAGACACCACGGGACACCTCTAGAGGTCATGTAGAGCCCAATGCCTCGACAGGTCAGAGCCGTTCTGGCATTAACAGCAGATCCTTTAAATCCGGTAAGTTGCGAGGTGGGGACAGATCAGGCATGTTTTTCCAGCGTGTCCCACAGATGAACGATGGGATTGAGATCTGGGGCATGGTGACTGAAACAGAACGGCACTCTCTATGTTCTGACACCTCTCAGTCATGATCAGACAGGGTGGCCTTCACTCTCTAGTACACAACCAGAAGTAATGGGATGTAAAGACTGTAATGTCTAGACAAGGCGACCTCTGGCCAGCATTTCTTCTCAGGAAAGGTTTAGTTGACCTTGTTTGCACACTCATCATTAAAAGACACGGGACATCAGCCTACATTGCTCCTCGGCTCAGATTAGTAGGCGGCCGTCATGAAGATGTGATTAGTCCTCTTTTCGGAGAAGGACAGGACAATTTACATGGGCTGGCGTCTGCCTGTCAGGTGCAAAATGCACATCTGTAGTCCTGAGCTCCAATTCTTTCTGATGTCCTCATATTAATATTGGGAAAGTTGGACACCTACCCACTTTTACCCACTTTTAAAATATGACAGTTCAGACCTCAGCAGTGGTATGTTTTTTTTTATGATCAGGATTAAATACATAATCAGAATTAGGTTTGAGCTTGTATGTTTGTGTCATATGGCTGCTATAGTTGTTTTTGGCGGCCTGTCTTAATTTTAGTTTTAGTCTGGTCTTTGCATACAGACTCATTTTAGTCTAGTCAAGTTTCGACAAAAAATCTGAGCATTTTAGTCATATTTTAGTCAGAATTATCCGTGAATATTTTCGTCTAGTTTTAGTCAACGAGAAATTATGAAAGGTTAGTCTAGTTGTGGTCCATGAAAATTGTATTTTATTCTTTTTCTATTTAACCAAGTCAATGTAATACAAGTACCAAGTAGAACCGACAAAAACAGCATTTTCATTTGGTCAAACCCATTTCATAATTAAAACAAGTTTATCTTATTATTATATTTTAACTACATTATAGCCTGAAGAATCCTTGACCTCCATTCCAGTGGCCGCGTTTCTCCACACGTTTTTCTGTTTTCCACTTCATTTACAAGAACGTGCATCCAAAGATCTTCATGATCTTCTCCCAGACACCTGAGAACCCATCACAAGTCTCCTGAAACTCCTTAAATTCGTCTACAATATTAAAGGACATATTTTGTTATAGGTCTCGTAACATGACCAGCATCTTCATCACGTCAAAAATGTCCATGATATTTTGTCATAAATTTTGTTGAGGAAAACTATGCTAACTGGTAGACATTTAACATCTTTACTCATGTGGAGAACGTCAGCGTGAAGATGCTAAACAAAAGTTTGATCTCCTTTCAAGGCCAGAATTTATCCTACAAGTATATCCCCGCTCAGCCCTCAGGTGATCAAACCAATACCTGCAGGGAACACCGGCATCGGAAACGGCCCGGGGCGCCCGTGACAAATCCCATTAACTTCATGACGTTAAGGCTGCATCTCTGAAGTGCGGCGTGAAACTGGGGGACTTTAAAGAACACAAGCGCATTACGTCCAAACCGTGGAATCGGTAAAAGTGCATTGTGGTGTTTAGTTTCTATATAAAAACGACCCACCGTCACGATACTTTGGGGTAGATAGTTTAGGATGAAGTGCTGTGTTCAGTTCCCGGTTCTTACTGGAACCTTCAGACAGATCCCCTCGAACTGCCCTTGGAAAAAAAGTTTCATTCATTGTGTCATTGAACACTAGATTCCCAGTCGATTGTTTAAAAAAAAAAAACCCTTCAGACGTAAGACTCCATTAATACCTTCACACTAAGCCCTTCTGGTGCAACTATCTCTTGGAAGGACTGGCCTGCTGCCACGCGCACTTTCCTAATCTTTAGATAGAAAGGGTTACGTCGTCGCCGGGCCAACCCTTCCTGCCCCCAGAGGTCTTAGCAAGGGGCATTTGAAAGGCAGGAGCAAGGAGGCTCAGTCTGAAGGCTATTTTCCACCAGAGAACACCCGGAGAACCATGCTGGAAGGGGTGAAGCGGCAGCTCCGCAGGTTGGTCTCCATCAAGGTCAGGGAATGGATCCGCGACTACTGCAAGCGCAACGGCCTGCTGACGCTGTCGGTGGTGGCCGTGATCACCGGCTGTGTCACGGGCTACATGATGCGGGGACTGAACCTCTCGCCTCAGGTACGTGGGGACGTTCTCAGTCCTGGAACGGGGGAAAAAACTCTTCATTGCGCTACCGTAAGAAGCTGCTGAGGAAGTTACAGATTCTACGAATGCTGCAAAAAGTCCCTTTTCTGAAGTTCTGGCACTAGAATGGATTATAAGGTCTTTTATATGGGTTTTACTCAGCAGACCCGAATACCCAAACCACACCATCTAGATCACTCAGATCCTGAAATACGAGGAGGATGAAAAGCCTCTGCGTGTCTGCGTGTCTTCAATTCTTCTTTTTCTTAATTGCCTTTCATATCTTCATTGATTTGAAACTTTTTTTCCCCCGATCCTTATAAATGTTCATAGATGCTCGCTTAACCTATTTTATTTAGCACCTTGTAATTCTGCCTGCATATGGTGCTCTATAAACAAAGTCTGACTGAGTGATTGATAGGTTGATTGATTGATTGATTGATTGAGTGTTTGATTGGTGATTGACCAGAGGGGATTTTTATAGAAAATTCTGAGGACCTGGTCCAGAGAGTACTCTGAACTATTTTGCATTTGGGTTTGTGCTTGACGTTGTCTGCTCATGTTATCTCCAGGCGAAGATCTACTTTGCCTTCCCTGGAGAGCTCCTGATGAGGATGCTGAAGATGCTGATTCTTCCCCTGATAACATCCAGGTCTGTGCATCTTGTATGGACTTCCCTCATCCCTGTCCTGTTCCACACCTTCCTCAAGTTTTATAATCATCATCTTCATTTGTTTTTATGTGCAGTCTGATGTCAGGCCTGGCTGCGATGGACAGCAAGGCCAGTGGACGCATGGGCCTCCTCACCATAACATATTATTTGTGGACAACATTCATCGCGGTGATTGTGGGGATCGTGCTTGTCCTCATCATTCATCCTGGTACCGGCACGGAGAAGGAGGGTCACCAAGGGTCAAGTGGTCCTGTCATGACTTCTGCTGACGCCCTTCTCGACCTCATCAGGTAAATAATGAGCGCTCATGGCGACTACAGCCACGCGGTTCATGCGGTTTCAACAGGGAAGATTTTCTTACTTGACGTCTCTTTAATAACTCCGCCTCACACGGTAGCCTTATCGTGTTCTATCTTGGGGGGGTGAGATGATTAAAATAATGGTTTTTTTAGCTCTTTCACATCACAGGACTAATTTGCCTGGTTGATTTGGAGGTGTGGAGGGACGCGATTGGTTGATAATTTCTGGTGTTTGATCTTTCATATAAAGTCATACATGAAACTGGCGTTTGGCCTTCTTTATACCCCCGATTTCCTCCTTCCTTCCTTCCTTCCTTCCTTCCTTCCTTCCTTCCTTCCTTCCTTCCTTCCTTCCTTCCTTCCTTCCTTCCGCTGGTTCATCCAGCGGAAATGCCGGCTAAACGGGGGCTTTAAACGGCGCCTTCTGAGAACTCCCATTCATTCTGCTGAACACCTCAGCCAGTCTCATCCCTCCACTCCCCAACAACTTGTCCCAATCCTCTTAGCGGGCCGCGGGATTGGCGTATTTTTAGCGGGCGCAGTGTCTCCCTCGCAGCTTTAACAGGCTTTGCGTCCCGGGCGTATGCGCTTTATAAATAAAATGACGTGTCTCTTGCTCGTTTCCTTGAACCCAGATAATCAGATTGTCCCTTTTGGAGGTTGTCTTTAACAAAGCTTTTGACTCCTTTCTTCTCTTTTAAAGGAACATGATTCCATCAAATCTGATCGAAGCCACTTTTCAGCAGGTGAGACGACTCGGCCAGCAGGCCAGCGTTGGTATGAAGTACGATGTGAAGGAGGAGCTTTTCATTTTTGTCCTTATTTTTCCCCACGTCCCTGTAGTATAAGACGGATCTAGTGCCTTTGGTGAAAAGCTCCCTGAAGGAATCCCAGGCCAACTACGTTTACATCATCCCAGACAATGACAACCCCAGGATGGGCCACCCGGTGTTCCTGGAGATCACGCCGGCGCCGGAGATCCTCTACAAGATCGTGCCGGGCAACAGCAAGCAGATGAACGTGCTGGGCATCGTCATATTCTCCGCCACCATGGGTGAGGGCACAAGAATCATTTGAATCATTTAGTGTCTGATCATCTATTGCAATTATCATGAAGAGCCACGTGGTCGAATCTCCTGCACGAACTGGTCTTCTGCAGGTCTTCTGCTGGGCAAGCTGGGAGAGAGGGGGCTGCCGCTGGTCAACGTGTGCCAGTGCATCAACGAGTGCGTCATGAAGATCATCAACGCAGCCATGTGGTGAGCGGCGTCCACTGTCATTAACCACGTGGAAGAGGAGCCCGTGTGTGTGTGTGTGTGTGAGGGCGAGCGTTAGTGCTGGAGGTTAATCCAGTCCCAGAAATCAAAATAGTCGTAACAAACATGACGTCACGCCCGCAGAGGAAGTGGATTACGCAGATAGAGCTCCAGACTAGGACACACGATCAGGCCGATCTTCCAAATTCCCGACCTTGTAAACAGATTTTTCACAAGTAGCAGCAATAATAACGCAGATTCACCAATCTGACGTAGCCATGCAGTCACATGACCTCGCAAACCAGGGCGCCACAAAATTGTCACACAGCACAGACAGAATAAACGATGTGACTGTCTCGAGTGTAAGAATACAGAATCCCAGTCTTTCATATCCACACTTTTAACATTAATAACCAGGTTTTAAATGGCGCCACAATCCATTTTCTGTAGGGGAGGGACTAACGTTATGGTTTAGCAGCTTGATTTAATATATCAGTGTTAACAGATATAAGTAGCATATATAAGATAGTTTGTACTCTCAGTTTTAGTCCATTAATTACTACAAATTGTACTTTAGTAAGCTATTATTATTATTAGGGAATACCTGAATTATCATTTTTATATTTTTTCTGACTGAATACATTGTTTCTAAAAAATATATATTATTATATTGCTCAGTTTTATCACGAAACACTTTTGTACTCTTACTTGAGTAATTTTTTGGATGACTACTTTTTACCTGTACTTGAGTATTAATGCTACTCATACTTGATTCTAAAATGAATGGAAGTCAATGAGAGGATGGAGGGATGGAAAGTGGTGTTGTACGGCTAGTTTGAAGGCTAAATAAAGAACGAGAGGATGGGCGGGTGAGAATAAAGCCGTTTGCCTCTGCAGGTACTTCCCTTTCGGCATCATATTCCTGGTGGCCGGGAAGATCCTGGACATGCACGACCCGGCCATCCTGGCAGAGAAGCTGGGAATGTATTTCATCACAGTCCTGTCCGGGCTGTTTGTGCACGGGGTCATCCTGCTCCCACTCTTCTTCTTCGTGTTGACCGGAAAGAACCCTTTTTCCTTCATCAGGGGACTCCTGCAGGCCCTGGTCATCGCCCTGGCAACTTCCTCCAGGTATGACAACACCAGTATTCGCCACCAAGTGACTGAGATCATCAGAAACTGGCTCTTTAAATCCATCTACCGTAATCCCAACCACTTTGGCAGTTCTGCAACTCTGCCCATAACCATGAAGTGCTTGCTGGAGAACTGCCACGTGGACCGTCAGATCGCTCGCTTCGTGCTGCCCGTAGGAGCCACCATCAACATGGACGGCACCGCCCTGTACGAGGCGGTGGCTGCCATCTTCATCGCCCAGGTCAACGAGTACGAGCTGGACTTCGGGCAGCTGGTCACCATCAGGTAAAAGCACGGCGGGACGAAGCTCTGCAGGTACAACGTTTGCCCACTTCCCGTTCCATGACGAATTTTGCCATTCTGCAGCATCACGGCAACAGCCGCGAGCATCGGCGCTGCCGGCATCCCTCAGGCTGGACTGGTTACCATGGTGATCGTCCTGACTTCGGTCGGACTGCCCCCTGATGACATCACGCTCATCGTGGCCATCGACTGGATCTTGTAAGTGGGACTTGAAGAAGGTAGATTAATAATTTAGAATTTTATTTACTCCTGCTGTACTGGACCTGTTCATATTCCCCCAGGGATCGGTTTCGAACGATGATCAATGTGCTCGGAGACGCCTTAGCAGCTGGAATTATGGCTCATCTGTGCAAGAAAGATTTTCCAAAGAAAACCGAACGGGTGAGAACACGTCTTGCTGTGCAATATATCTCAGAATAGAGCCAACATTCATAGTAAACAACGTAAAATGTGTTATACGGAGGGTTACGGCTGATAGATAATCAATAGAAAAAATGAACAACGTGGATCTAAGTTATGCAACTTAATGCAGTCATTTCTGGGTTCAGAGTCTAGGACATGATTTATTTTTACTCTACATAGATTTACATTTTACATTTACCAGAGCGCCTTACAGTCAGTAGTTACAGGGACAGTCCCCCCCTGGAGACACTCAGGGTTAAGTGTCTTGCTCAGGGACACGATGGTAATAAGTGGGATTTGAACCTGGGTCTTCTGGTTCATAGGCGAGTGCGTTACCCGCTAGGCCACTACCACACGGAGCATTTTACAAAATAATAATATGATGAGGAAGGAACATGCGCCATTACTGTAGCTGTCACTTCATTAACAGGAGAATAGTGTTTATACTGTATGGAACAGCAAAGACTTTTCTTTTAACAGATATTAGTAATTGATTATCTGGAGTCCCCTGAGTTCGGACTGCACCACCTCATTGTTTCACCGGGATTAGTGAGATTCTCTTGTCTTGCAGAGGGACACCGTGACCTCTTACGGGACCCAGAGTGTCCAGAGCATGCCCCTGTCCGAGATCCCGCTCATGTCCAACAAGGACTACATCTTCGAGGTTGTCGGGGAGACTGTGACGGAGAAGCCAACAACCTTCTACAACCTCTGCCAGGTCTAGTCCTCATGAGGACACACAGTGGACGTGGTTGCCTTGATCACACAGAAACCTTGCAGAACTCCCTCTTTTCCAACTTCTGTGCCATGGAGAAAAGACCAGATGTAGAAGAGCAAAACCAAAGCGCCAGTAGCCTTTCGGTGGGTTCTATGTAGAATAAGATTAAAAACACATGTGGTGCATTTTAGTGATGCCTTAAAAAAAAAAAGTCATGTCTGCACAACACCGCTGGTCTGGGAACCTGCTGAACTCATGCAAAGTTAATGAACAAGAGCAACCTGTTAACAGGTGGGCTGCGCAGTTGACAACAGAACTGGAAGTTTGATGGTTAAGGCTGGAGTGTTAAAAGTGAGTGCAATTACCTTGTAGCGTTGGGTACTTTAGAAAGCGCCGCTTTTTTGCAAACAAGCACTGCCCTTTTGACTTGACATGTAGTTTTTTTTATTCTGTAAAACGTTCTTAGCATGTGCAGCTGTATTATTGTATATAAACTATTTTTGTAATAAAATATTTCAAATGGCATGGTTCCTGAATGGACTGTCATGTCCGGTCTGGTTCCTTCTCATCAGGGTCACAGGTCAGCACAGCAGTAATGCCACTAATACAGTCGCAGAAAAACTGCAGCATGAAGTTCATTAGCATTCGTCCAAAGACAACAAGGTCCTGTTAAGAGTTTATTTAAAACCACCTCATGTAAGACAAGTGCACAGCGTCTCTACTGAGAACAGAAAATTAAATTTAAGCACTTCTGAAAAGTTGACTTCACCATTACTCAAATACTTACACAAGCAGAGAAAAACCACGTTGTTTGTCCAGCATTTTAATCGTACACATGCCCGCCCCACCAGCATCAAATTAAGGTTGAATAACCAAAAAAATTATCTACCTTCAAGTGCACACTTGTTACAGTAGAAATATTGAGTTCAAATGTGGGAAATGTGAAACAAATTTCACATTTAATTTAAATAAATAAAACAAATACTGCAATGTGGCGGAGCAGTCTTCTTTAGTTCTGTATGACTAGAACAGTGGTAGAACTGAATTAAAAGAAATAACTTTTAATCACAACATAAAAAGAAAAAAAAAAAAAAAAAACACCATTTGTCTCCTTTATTATAATAATCCTTATTAATCTCAAACTAGAAGCTAAATATGAGTCAGTACCTTTAAAGACCAATTCAGACAAGCACACATAAAAAGATGCTGACCTACCATCAGACAAAGACGTCCACTGTCCTTAGAATCAAAAACTTGAAACAAGACGCACAACGAAACGGGCCGTTTATAAAAAAAAAAAAAAAAAAAAAATCTTAAAAAGTACCTGCAAAGAAGGAATCTTTCCCTGTAAGGAAAGATTCAAAGATCCCCTTGGAATGATTCTGATTTGGGGGCAACCAATCCAACAGCAGAACATGGCCTCAGTGACAGAAGAGGCCTGCGGCGCCCTCTGCAGGCGTGAGTCGCATTTATAAAAAAGAAAAAAAAAAGAAAAAAAACCTTGTTTCATATATCTACAAGTTAACAAATTATTATAGATTTTCATTAAATAATTTATGTTTTTTTTTTAAATCTATAAATGGAATGAAGTAGGAACCAGTTCTGTTACCACAGCATCAGGTAGTGCTTAATAAAGATCTGGTCACCTGGAGTAAGGGGCTGCCACTGAGGATGATGCTGATCCATGAAAAAGGTGTGTGCGGGTGTGTGTGTGTGTGTGTGTGTGTGAGATCCAAATCATTCCAAAGGGCACAAACTCTCTTGAGAGTAGGAATGCTGCTACATCAAAAATAAATTACAATTGTGAAGTGACGGCAGCCTGAACAGAATGAACAGAGGAACAAGCAAGGAAAGAAAAACCAAAACGTAAATGTTCAGCAAAAGAAATAAAATTTAATGATAGCAAATTGCCAAGTCAAACAAATAACCAAAAAAAAAAAAAAAAAAAGCTACAAAAAGAAAACTATAAACCCTCAGTAAACATCTGGAGGCGGTCTCAGAAAGCTTACGGGATTAGTACTATAGAAAACAGGAGGAGAAATAATCTGAGCCTTTCATAAACAATTTCACAAAAAGAGGAAAAAAAAAAAAAAAAAACTTAAATTGTTCTGCTTAATAGAATAAAACAAAATCTAAGTATTAAGAAAAGCAAACATTACATGCCTCAAACATGAGAGATTTCACACATCCGCAGTACCTACACACCATGGATTTTCCTGCTTTTGGAGGGGAAGGGGGTGTGATCAGATTCAACATCTTGCAAATTACATTTATCCATTTCTTTGGTCCTTCGATTTATAATTTTTTTTTTAGCATCTTGTCTGAGGGTCCCTTTCGTAAAACCACCAAACACGCCACGGCGAGGTCCCAGACAGCCTTCGCTCTCCTCCTCTGCACTGGCTCTGCGATTGGTCGTCACCAAGCCACTTCTCCAGCAGAGGAGGAGGAGGAACGCTGAGAGGAACAAGTCGGGGTCTTAACAGCAAAAGCTGGGTAAAAGCTTGAAATACCATGTATATGGCACATAGAGACAGACAGATATATTACCTTTTCCAAACGAACAACTGGTCAACCTCGGGAGATCCAAACAACATTTAAAACATTTGAAGCATCCCACAGAATAAAAAAAAAAAAAAAAAGAAAAAAAAAAATTCTACTCTTTGCATTAGACTACAAAGATCAATGCGAAAAGTCAATGTTTGCACAGAGTGGATTATACTAAAATTATATATATATATATATTTTTATATATATATAGTTTTTTTAATAACTGTGCCACCTTCTTAACTGGTAGAAAACTTCATTGGGAGTTTACATTTACTTGTGAGACTTGCTGGTTTTGAATGACACCTGTAAGATTTTGTCCCCAAGGCGGTAGCCATTGAGGCTGGCAATGGCCATCGCTGCCTCTTCGTAGTTTGTCATGGTCACAAACCCAAACCCTTTGCACTTATTGGAGTTGAAGTCGCGGATCACTTTGACGTTGGTGACTGCACCGAAGGGGCCGAACATCTGCCACAGGATGCCCTCGTCGGCATCCTGACCCAGGTTGTAGACGAAGATGCACCAGCCCGAGGAGGAGCTCCCAGCAACGTTGACCCCCGAAACGCTACTCATGTGGTCCACGCTCATGGGAGAGAACCTGCAGGCAGAGTTCAGAAGAGTTCACGCATAATAGCGCAGCACAGGGGACGGAGCACGACGGCGAAACAAAGCTTCCACACAAGATTTCAAACTTCATACCGGTGCTAAGCATGGTCCTCCAAACTGGATACTATTTTCAATACTGCAATATTTTAGACATTTTGAATAAATAAATATATATATATACACACATGCGAATGAATACATAAATAAACGAATAAATGAAAAATGTATTTTAATGTTTTTGAGCCAAACTTAAAACACCTCAATAAGCTGAATCTTGTTTAGATTTTTAACAACGTAATCAACATGAAATGTCAGGGACACGTGCAAAATTGTAGGAAAGAAGGTTAACAGCATCTCATCTGGTGATGCACAGGGCTCTCCTTGTAAAATTTACAGTGCATTTTAGGTTCATCCTAAAATATCACCCCAAAAATTAAAAAAAAAAATTAATTCCCTAACTTTCACCACAACAGCATGAATTTTTATTTATTTATAATAACTTCCTGTCAGTCTGTATAAATTTCTATAAGAAAATGTAACTTTTTGGAATATGTGTTGGTAGCATAGAGCTATACTGTATCGATTATTTTTACAATCCCCAGCTGAAGGATCTGTGATCATGATCTGTGATCCTTAAGAACTTATGACGTGCCTCACCTGAACCTCTGGGCTTGGTGGTGCAGGGGACCCCCGAAGCGTCTGGACTGGGAGTGGTACATCTGGGAGATTACCTGCGAGCCCTTGGTCTGGTTGGGGCTGGCGGCGAACTTGACTGTGATTGGCTCGGTGGCGCCGGGGGGCTTGTGTCCGTTTAAATCCCTAACGGCGTCCTCGGCCTCAGAGCGCCTGTCAAAGCGGATGAAGGCGACTCCCCGCGACAGACCTGTAAGGCACGAGTGACTTAGACCGACGTCGCCCCACCCCTCGCTGTGAACAAGACTCCGCCCCACCCACCTGAACCCTGGTCTACGAGGACGCGGGAGTTGATTATTCGACCATAGCGGGTAAACATGTCCTCCACATCTTTCTGAGTCATGTTTTTGGGCAGGCCGCTAATGTACAGGTTGGCATCCTTTATGGTGTCGGAGCTGGGACGGGCGTAGGAGACCTGGAGGGAAGACGGTTTTTCAAGGAAAGGCAGCTCATTATTCACATTTCACCACGAATTCACATCATTTATGCACACACGAAAATAAAGAAATAAAGAAATAAACAACTGAAATGAGCGAATCCATCCTAACTGACTAATACTGAAACTGTATAAAAATGTGGAAAATTACCAATGTAAAAAACAAACAAATATATGCTGCGAATGCAGTAAGTAAAATATAGAAAGAACTTTCCGAAAATACAACCGGATCTTGGCGGAAAACCAGTGAACCAAAACAAATCAATAAATAAATCAAAATTTGAAAGAAAAAAAAGGCCACAATGAAAGTTTTGGCATTTCTGGGATATCTGCATCCATCCGGCTTTTTGGCCGTGAAAGCAGCTACCCTGCTATAAAGCTCATGCTGCCTAGACTCAGATCTGCAGGGGAGGGGACCAGAGGCTGAGGGTGAAAGCGATTCAGTCTGAAGGTTGAAGCATGGTGTACAGGAACATTACCTTGATAGTTTTAGACTGTAGTCTCAGTCCATTGAGAGTACTGATTGCCCTTTCTGCATCACTAGGGGTAACATAGTTAACAAATCCGTACCCTAAACTGTGGCCTAGAGGAAAAAAAAAAGGAAAACAACAAAATAAAAACAAAAAAAAAAGCCTTGAATAGTCCCAAAGCGCTGCATACTGCAGAGAGAAAGGCGTACAGTACAAGCTCAGTTAACTAACGGTTAAATAAAACAAAACACACACGACCAAATGCAGCATTTACGCAAATAAGATCAATTAGACTTTCACAGAATGATGCTTCATCACAGTTAACAACTAGTACAGGTCCAGATGTGGCTGGAAAGTGGCCCCGGCCCCCGCGGAAAGGGAGTTACCTGCCACTTTGTCGCGGATCAGCTTGGCCGACTCCACCTCACCGATACTGCTGAACAGACTGCGCAGCTCGTCCTGAGACATGTTCTGGGGCAGGTAATTAATGATGAGGTTGGTTCTGGCATCCTTGGAGTCATCGGCCATATGATCTTCGTAACCGTTAGACATGTCATAAACCTCCTGCACACGTGGACAGGGTGAAAGAAGGAGGCGGCATTATTCATTTCAAGGCATGGCCAGGAAACTGGGATGTTCTTGTTCAACCCTCCAACGCACGCAGCTGTTCGGTGCAAATGTACAATCACTTTACATATTTAATAAAATTGCCCTGTGCCATGAGGAAATTTTAAATAAATAAATAAATGAAGAAACTAGCGGTTACGGAAGCGGCCCCGTAACAAGAAGGTTGCCGGTTCCAATCCCGACCCGCCGAGGTGCCACCGTCCCCACACGCTGCTCCCCGGGCGCCTGTCATGGTGCCCACTGTCACCAAGGGTGACTGTTAAATACAGAGGACACGTTTCACCGTGTGCTGCGCTGCAGTGTCTCACAATGACAATCACTTCACTTTCACTTCACTTTAAAAGACGTCTCCACCGTCTTCACTTCTTATTACGACCCCCCCTCCGTAACCGCAGCTTGGAATTCAGACTGCAGTTATGTTAACGCTGCATCATTATTCACGGTGCATGAAATCAGCATGATTATTACACCAAGCTAACATATCTAGGTACTTCACGTCAAGACGTCTTCCCGGGACCGCCCCTGACCACTAACACAGGAGAGAAGGCCTTATTGTGTATTCCTGCAGTGTGTCCCGTCGACGGACGAGACCTGAACAGACCGCGGCATGCCGTGAAGCGATGCTGACGTGGACACGACGATCCGGCTTCAACGCATTTCCGCCCTTAATACAACCTGCCTTAAAGGTCCCCTGACACATGGATTTTGCATTTATGTCAGTCATATTTGTCCCCTAATTCTGTATCTAAAGTGTCTTTCTAAAATCCAGCCTTGGTGCAGATCCAGTCCCACAATGAGATTTCCCAGGACGCCGCTTCACCGTCGTAGCTTTAAATGCAAATGAGGAGGAGAGAGGCGGGACGAGGAGGAGAACGGCCTATAAGTAGTCACATGAGAAAAGATTGCGAAACGTGAGGTAACCTATCCCCTTATGACATCATAAGGGGACAAATACCAGATCAGACCGTCTGAGCTGCCGCTCTGGAAGGCGAAGCAGAATGATTAAAGCACTCTTTACACCGACCGCCATTTCTAGCCACTGCAGGACCATAGACAGGCTGGGAGGACTATTAATACCAAATCATCTAACAAAGCGTCATGGGGACCTTTAATTATGCCTGGGTTATTGGCGAGACGTGGTGTTTTAAAGGAACTAGGGTCATGGCAACCCAATAAGCTTCCTTACTGTAATCTACCTCCTACACATCTTAAAAACGCTGCTAGCACTGGTGCAAACTAACCAATCACAGGAAGATCTACAGCGCTAAACTTGGAGTTACGGTGATATGCAAAGCTACTCACTCTCAAGTATCTAATGTGTCCCCTTCTGACTGCCATGAAGAGACTTCACGGATCCCAAATCTGAAGATACCAAAAACAAAATAAGGTAATAAAAATACACGCTGGCAAAGAGGGGTAGGAAGGGCAGAGGAAGGTTGGTTGGGGGGTTTTTTAGGTTTTGTTTTTTTTTACAAGAAAAAAAAAATTTAAACAAACTGAAAAAAGGCAAGATGACGAGTCGCCTTCTGTTATCACCTGTGGAAAGAACATAAGAACCATCAGCCTTGGTGACTGGTGCGGCTTCAGCGTGTATTTTTAACACCTTACTTTGATTGTCGCACAGGGCTTGCTGTTCATAAAGAGCTATTGTGTATTATATAGAGTAAATGCCCTTACAGCAGGATTCCTGCTACTATAGATCACTTAATTCACTCAGAAAAGAATGAAATGTTCAGTAGTGAAGGTAATTTACATTTACGCCATTTACCAGACGCCCTTATCCAGAGCGACTTACAGTCAGTAGTTACAGGGACAGTCCCCCCCTGGAGACACTCAGGGTTCAGTGTCCTGCTCAGGGACACCATGGTAGTAAGTGGGGTCTGAACCTGGGTCTTCAGGCTACTAGCACCCAGTCGAGGAAGGGACTATAAAAAACTAATCCTGATTAAAAAGTGGAAGTGTTAATAATGTGCAGGTGCTGGAAGAAGAACTGGGTGTCGGCCTCGGCCAACTCCTACCAGTTACAGATGGAGAACAAGGTTGTGGTTTTTTTTTTTGACAATAAAGGTTTTTGGCTAAAAATCAACGAACAGAATGCATACACGTTTTTGGTTGAATTAACCAGTTTCGCTGGTTTGCATTCTGCCCCACATGTAGTGGAATGTGTGCGCCGAAGGGGAGAAAAAGCCTGAAGATTTGGGTCCACGGCCTACCGGCTAACCGGCTGCAGCGTTCTGAGCTCTCCGGCCGGCCGAGAGGAGGACGAAACCGAACACACGGGTCTCAGCAAACAGCACAGACGCGGACATTAAAGCGCGGTGCTAATAACGTTAATAACTCACTTATCGTGGCGTTTTATTTTAGAATAAATAAAGGGCACCTCTATGCTAACGCTAGCACGCTAGCGCCAGGGGGCGGAGCCGTTTCCGATAAACGACTTAAGTCGTAATAACTATTCGACGTTAAAAAACGATAAAAACTGAAATTCTCTCGTCTTGTGCAGACGCGAGGAACGCGGGGAGCGTGTTTTCGACGTCAGCGCGGTTCCCACGGGCCGATGAAGCCGAGACCAGCGCCCGCAGGCCCCGCGGCCTTCCGCCCCCAACACCAGCCGCATGGCGGCCCGCCGCGGAGGCGATTCGGTCGGCAGGACGGCGTGCGACGCGGCCGCGGGGAACCGAGGAAAGCGCCGCAGTCGCGGCCGTGGCTCTCACCGGCAGTCCCGTCGCGGCTGGATGTTCCTCGGTGCCGAAAGAGCCCCTCTTCGCGACCGCCACACGCAGCGACGAAATGCGCACCACCGAGAGAAGCGGCAAGGAAGCGCCTACAGCCTGGTCCCGCCCACCTCGGCCTCCGATTGGACGATCCGCCTGTCAATTAGTCCGCCGGCCAGTCAGTTGTTACAATGTCTCTCTGTCGAAAAAAAATCTGGCGAGTTTAATAATTCTACGAAACATTTAATCTTGTACAAAATGGAACAAGATATTTTGGGTGACGTTTGTCAGTAGAGAACGTTGCACAAGCTCGGAACACATTAGGTTCATGCTGCATATTTCACCATGAAGTCAAGGTTCCTTCAATTACGCAGCATTTACAAAAGTCCTTTTCTTAAAATAGAATAATAGAAACAAGACGTGTCTACTTGCTAGTCATCTGCATGTTGAAGAGGAGGCACTAACTACCCTTCCATTCCTTTTTTTAACTAATATTATTAACAATAAACAATAATAAAAACATATTATATGTAATAAAGGGAGAGCAGCAGCCTGTAGGCATGACTGGCAGCAGCAACAACAAGAACATTTATTTCTTATGGTGTCAGTGCAGGGTTTGTGTTGATTTGTCCAAGAAGAGCAAAAGTCCTACAGTTGTAGTTGTGGAGAAGTCCAAAGTGTAGTATAGAGCATCTGTCCATGTTTGGAGGTCCTGGACAGTGGGTTTTAGTCCAGTGTCATGGTGTACATTACATGTCCATTATGATGCTACTGGTCCATTTGAAGATCCCTGAAGCTTTAGCGGTTACGGTGGTGGTGGCTGTGGAGACCCTCCGATTCATTTCATTTTAAGTCGTCCAGTCAGCAGCTCATTGCCAGGGACTCGGATTCATCTGCTGGTCTCTTCACTGGACTCTGGAGGTGGTCTGTGCACTTGATTCAGTGGCTTCGGAGAGAACAAACAGAAGCAGCGGCAGACGGTGGCATCGTACGACTGGTACTTAAATATGTGGCTATATGGTGGCATATTTGTGCAACAGTGGCCAGGTACCCTAACCAGGACAGCCTAACTAAGCTCTGTCATTCTGGAGGATTAAAATGCCCTCCCGTCAGGTGTAGCTCGAGGTCCCATTCTGTATTGTGTATTCATGTATTCTGAAGCAATTCAGCAATTTCATTTAGCAGTTTAAACACCAATCAAACACACCAACTAACAGGTGGTCCTATAAGAATAACTTTTATTTAAAATAAAGTGATAAAAGTATAAAGGAAGACCAATAATTTGCTTGGTTAATTCTTCAAAAATACACAGAACGAATACAAAATTTCATCCGTGGGGCATGTGACAACCCCAGCTTCATAGTCATCAACTTCAAATTCAAAATTCCCCTGCAAGTCTAACACACCCAATCATTTACAACATTGGGCAAGGATGAAAAGAACTAAAAATACAAATCAGAATAAAGTGCATGTAGTAAACAGAGACAGTATTCCACTGGCATAAAGAGAGTTATTGGGCACCTTCGAAGATAAATATGCAATTATGGATTCAAATAGACAGGCTTCAGCTTGATATAGTTTTGTTTGGTACAAATAACATTTTCTATAAAAACTAGAACTGTTGAGGCTGCTTTTTATACACATGCATGAGTTAAACTTCCCAGTTAACGTTGACGAGCAAATGCAAGTGGAACAAAAGCCTGAATTATTGATTAAAAAAAGAAACATTTCTCATCTTCCCAGACGCGTAAAAGCGATTTCCGGAGAAAACACAGAACTAACATTGCATAGGAGTTGTCGTTTGTAATGAAAGAGAATAACCCTGGAGCTGATAATGTCTCCATTTTATAGTCCTGTGTTGTGGGACAGAAAGTTAAATGTCTGCATGTGACAGGAGCTCCTGAAACACGTCAATAAGGCTCTGAAAGGTGATCCGCTTCTCGGGATGGCTCTCCCAGCATCGACTCATCTGCTGGTAGATCTACAAGCAACACACAACAAACACGCATCCAGAAATGAACCAAGGTGCAGGGGGGGCCTAGCTGTTACGGAAGCGGAATAGTAACCAAAAGGTTGCGGGTTCGAACCCCAAAACCCCCAAGATGGACTTTACAATGTTTATAGGCAAATAATGTGAAATCACAATTAATTGATATTATTACACTATACATAATATTATTAATAAATGATAATATTACAATGACACTGTCTAATTAGACATTTTCATTTATACATTGTGTCAGAAAATAACTGAAAATACGAGACTCTGGGTTAAACTGAGTTTGATGTCTAAAGGGCATACATACCATTTCTGGACAATCTGGTGGACATGGTAACCGCTGACCATGGTCCAGTGCGGTGACCAGTCTGGTGACGGTCATCTGGCCATGTCCTGGGCCAATTATCTCCTTGAATTTCTGGTCAATATATTGAACACGTACACATATTTATGTATGTATATATAAATGCATGATCACAGCATTTCAATACACTGTATACTGTATATACTGTTGTACTGACAAAAATCTCTCTTGAATCTTGAAAAGATTTTGTGAGGTTTCTCAGCAGGGAAGGATTTACCTCTGGCGGGCTGGATTTGGTCTCACAGTAGGTCATGAGTTCATACAGCGTGACCCCAAAGGACCATACGTCGGACGCTCTGTAAAACTTGCAGTGCACAAGGCATTCTGGGGCATACCTGTTAACCAGAAAAATCCACAACAAAACTGTAACCTTGTGTGTTGATCTGCAGGGCTTTCTGTCCTGGCACTGAGGCTCACCAGTAGACAGGACTGGCCTGTTCCTCCTTCACTGTGTAGTATCCATCATTGTCTTCGATGCTCTTGGTCAGGCCAAAGTCGCCAATCTTCACCAGGTTTTCATTTTCTACCAGCACGTTGCGAGCTGCCAGATCCCTGTGGATGTAGTTGTGAGCTCCCAGGTAATCCATTCCCTGAAGGCCCAACGGGACACGGGACACACCACAGAGAGGGAAAATGACACATGAATTCTGAACATTCAGATCATCAAGCTTTAATTGAACTGTTCTATGTGCAGAGGTAACACTGTGCATTTTTAGAGGCGCCATGTTTATAATTTCGATCATTTAAACTCATTAATAACTCATGAATTTGATGGCAGCTAAGTCCAGAGGTCATGAGAAATAAAATAAAGAAATGTACCAATCCCCCTGTCTGCAGACCGCTAATAAACATCTCACTCCTTGTAACCTTAGATCCTGGTTCTTTTAAAAAGATGTATGTTCTGCAAATGCAAAAATAAAGTGAAAAACTGAGGGTGGTATTAACCTAGTGAATAACACACTCGCCTAAGAACCAGAAGACCACAAAATCACAGGTTCAAACTCCACTATTACAGGTGTTTTTGGTGGCCTGTGTATCTTAGTCACGTCCAGACTCATTTTATTCTAGTTTCAGTTTCAGTTGACTAAACGTCTGAGTATTTTAGTCTTATTTTAGTCAGAATTATCCATGAATATTTCAGTCTAATTTTGGTAAATGGAAATTGTATTTTAGTCTCTTTTTTTGTAATGCAATTCTATTGAACCAAGTCAATATAGAACAAGTACCTGGTAGAACAGACAAAAACAAAATTTTCTTTCAGTCAAACCCATTTCATAATTAAAACAAGTTTATCGTATTATTATATAATTTATTACATTATAGCCTCAAGAATCCTCGACATCCATTCCAGTGGCCACATTTCTCCCCGTGTTTTTCAACACACACTCTGTTTTCTATTCCACTTCATTGTAAAGAAAGTGTCCAAAGACATCTTATAACCCACCACCATATATCTATAACCCACCACCAAATATCTATTGTCACGTGTGATACACTGCAGCACAGCACACAGTGCACACACTGAAATTTGTCCTCTGTATTTAACCATCACCCTGAGTGAGCAGTGGGCAGCCATGACAGGCGCCCGGGGAGCAGTGTGTGGGGACGGTGCTTTGCTCAGTGGCACCTTGGTGGTTCGAGATTCGAACCGGCAACCTTACTGCTAGGCCACCACTGCCCCCAAATGAAGGTAACGCTGGGATATGAACCCAGGATCTCCTAACCTACCACCACATATCTATAGACCCACCACCATGAATCTATAATCCACCACCATATAACCCGCCACCATTTATCTATAACTCACCACTATAAATCTATAGTCCACCAGCACATATATCTATAACCCACCACAAGCATCCAGAAATATAAATAATGCACAAACAGGGTTTGAGGAAGTGACGTCATCTGTGCGACCGAATGGTAGACACAAGAAAACAGAAATAGTGCATAATAACGCAATTAAACGATTTTTGTCAGTGACATTTTAGTGTTCTTGAAATCATATTTAGTCTTGCTTTGATTCATCAACAACATTACTTATTTACATGATTATGTCATATATTATGTCATAGTTATTGTCATTTACGCATCATCTCATTTTTGTCATGTCATAAACATAAAAATATTTCGTCAACTATTAGTTGATGAAAACAACACTAGCTACTACTGTTGTGTCCCTGAACAAGACACTAAACCCTGAGTGTGTCCAGGGGGACTGTCCCTGTAACTACTGGTTGTACTGAAATGCTTTGCTGATGCACACCTGGCAGATCTGTAGTGCGTAGAGCAGAAGTCTCTTCATACTGATCTGAGCCTTGTTCCGTGGAAGATAGTCCTTCAGACTTCCCAATGGCAGGTACTCCATTATAAGTTTTATTGTCCTGCCACCTAAGTAACATATTCTGTTATTAGTGAGTAGAATCAGTGAATGGCGTCTGACCATCAAGTTGACTTCCATCTCACCTTCCTCGTGGCACACGCCTTTATACTTGACAATGTTTTCATGGAAGAGCTCTCGCATCGTGTCGATCTCCCGCTTCAGGTTGCTGTTCTGCATGCTGTCGTTCTCGGACTTGAGGAACTTGACTGCCACGAGCTCCCCGGTCCTGTCCCCACGCGGATCGTACAAACACAGCTCCACCTTCCCAAAGTAGCCCTGCCAGCAGAACAAGCCAACAGGTCTGCAGGCTGGACAAAAAAACTGAACTGCTGTCCTCTTTATTTTTAACCAGCGAGATCAGGAGGAAGATTATTTATTTTAGCGACCTTCTCAACTCAGATAGTACCTCTCCCAGCTCCCTGATTTTCCTGAGGAATCGCTTCTCAAATAAGGTGGGGTCAATTTCCACGGTTGGCATCACGTCTGGTACCATCTGTGGGTCTATAAGCAACATGGGTACATCAGTTCAAGTTTTACTGTCATTTCAGCTACGTACATGTTAGGTGGCACATAGTGAAAGTTTCTCCGTAACCTGGTGCTGCATGTAACGTTTAAACATGGACAAACCGAGCTACATAAAATGCATGTTAAACAAAACCTGTAGACAGACAGCACTGAAACAAGTCAAAAGAAATAGTGCAAATCCTGCTGCAGTAGACATAAAGGAGTGAGTGTGTGGACAGTTGTCTTACTTTGCTCCTCTATCTTCACCAGGTCCCGGACGATTGCTCTGAAGAAAGGCCTCGTCCTGGGGTCGTAGTTCATGCACTGCGTCATCAGGTCGGCCAGTTCGCTGCTCTCCGGCGTCACCAGTGCAGTCCTGGTTTTGTAGAAGCACTCCTTCTGCTCAGGGGAAGGACAGGATGAGTCCCACCACAGCTCCCGCCAAATTCAGCACTACAACCCCTACCTCGATGAGGGTCTTGTCTCTGAGGGGTGCTTCTCCATCGTGGCAGATCTCCCACAGCGTAACACCAAAGCCCCATTTATCTGCCGCCACGCCCATCACCTGCTGGTTCTCAACACACTCGGGTGCGATCCACGGGATCCGGTCCACACACTCTGCGGTGGAGACAATCCACAGACTCCGTTATGGAACGCCATTACGTGTCTTCCTGACAGGTAACAGTGTGTTCCGAACACTGCTGCTAACTGGAACTGGAACCTCCTTCTTCCTCCTGGTACCACTGGATTCCATTCAAGCAGCACTGGAAACCCAACTAGACCTAAACCCTCCAGTACCAGAGCGATGGGGTTCCAGTACTGCCCAAAAGTGACATTTCTACTGGTGTACAACGTTCTCGAACCATGCTGAGTGGTGGCAGTAGTGCTAACTGTTCTGAGTGGTGACCTAGCGGTTAAGGAAGCGGCCCCGTAATCAGAAGGTTGCCGGTTCGAATCCTGACCCGCCAAGGTGCCACCGAGCACAGCACCGTCCCCACACACGTGTCATGGTGCTCACCAAGGATGATGGTTAAATACAGAGGACACGTTTCACCGTGTCACCGTGTGCTGTGCTGCAGTGTTTCACAATGACAATCACTTCACTTTCACTTTCAAGTGCAGGGCTGTCAACTCTGGACCAGAGTTTCACTGTTGTCCTGTGTAATGTCCCCTAATCGTTTTCACCAGTGTCAAATGTATAAAGCTACCCTGTCCGCCGTGAGGTCTTAGAAGTTATGTTCCATGTTCACCAGTGTCTCGGATGTCTCCCCTGTCCTGTGCTTCACCATTAAACCCTGGTTTCGTGACATCGCGCGATTGTGTCCTTCCTTCCTCGTCATCTCGTCACCTCCTCGTCATGCCAACATATTTGTGACAAGGGCATGTTCATAAAAACATCAAACACACCGACTACTCTTTTTATCTGATGTCACCCAAGACACAATCTTTAATGAAGGTTTTATGAAGAGAGTTTAAATAGGAGGAGCATGATGACTGAGAGCACTCATATAAAAATGTTACAGTAACGTAACTATTTCAAAAATGTTATGTAACAAATTTAATTTGATTACTTTGGTCAATTATGAATTAATATTCTCAACTGACAACCTTTTTTTACCTTACTAAACATTGACTAATGCCAAACTCCTTTCAATACATGACTTAACATTATATATATATCGTCAATGTAATAAAGATTATATAATAACAGCCACAAGAAGGTCAGACTGTAGGCCTAAATTAACGGTAAGATCATATAGTTATAAAGCTCTGATAAATCAAATATTTAACATTCAAATATGATAATGTGAGGAACATTAAACCTTTAGTTATGCTTCTTGGTGGCACAATACAGCACGCGAGACTTGTCACATTCAACTAACAACGTTTATGTCTCGGGGCTTTTTATAAGAACTCAGTGCTGACTGGCTGACACAAATATTACCACCATGATTATGATTACATGTTTTTGTAATGAAATTACGTAACGGCGTTACATTACGTAACACTTACCCGCTCGGTTCAGCATGGAGCTGGGGACCCCCGGGTCACTCAGCTTGATGAAGGGGACACCATCAGACATGCCCGGCCTAGCCAGCAAGATGTTCTTAGTGCACACAAAGCCGTGGACCAACTTCTTATCCTCCTGTCCGAGGCACAAAGAAATATAGAAAAAAGTCCCATCTGACACCTTTTATTTCTTCACTTCTAGCAAGTCACGTTCTCAGAGCTCATTTCAAAACTAAAATGACACTGAAATAATTTTTCAGATATCCCCGTGCTTTTCCGATTCGTCACGACAAATTCAAATTCAAATTCAAATTCAAATTTTATTTGTCACATACACAGTCATACACGGTATGATGTGCAGTGAAATGCTTTCTGCAACTGCTACAGACCACAGTATTGCAAATGTTGCAAGTAAACAGTGAACCAATATGCAAATATTGCAAACATAACCAAGTATTACACTTTTACGTCTTTAACATAAAATATGTGTAACTGGTAGGGTGAAGGTGTGCAAATGAGTTACAGTTTTTTTTACAATGTTTAAGAAAGAAGAAAGAGCCATAAAAGAAAGAGCAGTAAGGGCAAAGTGATTATGTGCAAAGTGGTTTTGTGCAAAGTGGTTTTGTGCAAAAGAGTCCGGAGTGATTGGAGGTGAAAGTGCTGGAGTTCTATGTACTGTTGTATACTGGCCTCTGATCAGGCTCAGTGTAACTTTACAATACTTTACCGGCTATACAGGGCTGGTCTCGTGCCGTTATCAGTGTTGTATATCACAGGAAAAAAAACGCACCGATTCTGGAGTTCAGTGAGGTGCATATTTCACGTGTGCTCGATTAACAGGTCAAAATAAGTGTTTTTAAATGCATAGACCACATATATCTAATATCTAATCTAATAAAGTTTGCTTCTATTCTATTCTATTCTATTCTATTCTATTATACGATTCAAGTCGTTATTCAATATAATGATCACCAAATAAAAATGTATATTGTGAATACCCATTAAAAACTCTGCATCAGTTCTCAATATTGTTGAGCACTCATTAACTCACTCGGTAATTTTTCACACTGTCTGTGCCCAAAATATAAAGGTGGCCTGAAGCCACAGTCTCTGAGCAAGACTCGGTGTCTCCAGGAGGACTGTCCCTGTCACTACTGACTGTAAGTTGTGGTGGATAAGGCTTGTAGAAGTAAATATATGATCGTTTTCATAGTTATCATTAGCAGAGTAATTAATGACATTTCACTAAATATTTACGTCACAAAATTGACATAAAATGAATTGATTTACACAGTAAATTAATATTAGACATTAGACCTGCATTAAAATCACTGTACTTTTACCTTTGATATTTAGGTTCATTTGAAGGCTAATACTTTGGTACTTTTGCACCAATAGAAATTTACCTTGGGTAACTCCACTTTTCCTCAAGTACGTAGTTTGTGTACTTCGTCCACCACTGCTGGTGACCATCTACACAGATCTCCACGTCTGCTAATGTGAATGGTGTGAACGGTGTGGGTGCGGAACACGCAGCCGTCTCACCAGGTAGCTGAGGGCGCTGGCCAGCTGCTTGGCCACCTGGAACTTCCAGGACGGGCACAGGCTGGAGTGGTTCACCCGCATGAAGACGTCCAGGGGGCCGTGCTGCAGGAACTCCTCCACCATTATAACTGTGACATCACAAAGGCATGGGCGTGGCTTTAACTTGGGACAAATCTGATTGGTGAGGCACCCGTTAAGACCCCCAAGCACCCGGTTGGCTGCCGTGAAGAACAGCAAATAGCTCTGCCCACGCTCCGCCCGTTTGCGCAATTACCACCACACCCGGCGTTGCTGCAGCTGCCTCTCTGACACCCCAGGAGGTCACCAACGCACCGGTCTTACTGACTGTCTCCAGTCTGACATGAACCGATGGTAGCCGAGCCTGGGGTTGCGAAATGACCGCAGTCGATTCCCATTCCACCTCCCCGCCAGCAGGGGGCCATCTTGAATCCTCCTGTTTCGCCTGCTTTACCTAACTATTCTTCTGGTTTTGCCGTTTGGATATCGCTGCCCACCAGCGCTGCTCCTGCTTCATCCCTTTCGTCTCTGGACCCTACATGAAGACGGGGGAGAGCACCAGCTCGCTATTCCATTAAACCCACCGCGTGCTTCCACCTCCTCCCAGGCCTCCTGCCCCAGTACCTCCCCAGCCTCTCATGCCACGCCCGGTCATGCGCCTCCGGGCCCTCCCCCTGACAGATGGATTCAAATCGCAGTTTTGGCTGAAATTCGGCAGGTTGTTGAACACTCACTCTCTTGGTTCCGGAGACAGAGGCCGTACAGCAGTGTGATGTGTTTGTGGGACACGCGATGCATCATGCTGACCATCTCCAAGTAGGGCTGCAGAACATTCCACAAAGATATCAGCTGATGAAAGAGAGCAGAAGACCAAAAAAACCAACAGAGACGCTGCTGTCCACTCACAGAGATGTCTTGCTGTCCAGCACCCAACACCTTTAGGACCACCTGCAATTCCTCGGTGTCACTGTCATCTTCGACATAGTCATCCTCGCTCCACAACTTCAGCACTCCAGCATAGATGTTGGTCCGCGTCCCACGTCCCATGTGATCCTTCTGCGCGAGGAGAGCCCAGAAACATTTGATGAAGTCCCATCCTCTCCATAGAGCTTGCTACGGTATGAACGTTCCACTTTTGAAAGAAACGGGAGTTACCTGGATCAGGTTTTCTTTGCGGATCCTGACAAAGCCACCATGGGGGTTGGATGCTTCCACTTTTCCTCTAGTTGCAACCAACAGGTTGGAGATCTCTAAGGGACGAAGGAGACGGAGAGAGAGTGAGTGAGTCTGACCCTTTACTGATAAAAAAAATATCAAAAATGAACAGAATGTGAAAAGGGGAGCCTATGGAGATATTAAAGTCTAAAAGATGGCCACTTCTGTGTGTTTATGGCTATTTCTAAAATGTGTCCAATATCAGATTTTTCGCATCCTAACGGCTGTACATGGGCCAGTGGTGGCCTAGCGGTTAAGGAAGCGGTTCGAATCCCGATCCGCCAAGTTGCCACTGAGGTGCCACTGAGCAAAGCACCGTCCCCGGGCGCCTGTCATGGTGCCCACTGCTCACCAAGGGTGATGGGTTAAATGCAGAGGACACATTTCACTGTGTGCACCGTGAACTTTCACTTTCATTCATAAAAGACATGGCACGCCACGCTATCTGGGTGACACCAAAGTAGCCCTCCGCTTGATCGCTTAGCAACGCTCTGACACGGTGGCTGGACGCGGCGAGAATTATTACAAAAAAGCACACAACACCAAACCACGACCTGACGGCGAACAGAAACGTACAGGCCGGTATTTACAGTATTTACAGTAGGTCTGAATTCACCTCTGGGCTGCGGTGGACATGCCAGGCTGAGCCGCAGGGTGACCCGGTCTGAGCGCAGGCAATGTCCCAGCAGCTCTTCCATCAGCTCCCGCAGCGAATCGCAACTGATGTCGGTGCCACAGAGGTGGTACGCCCCAGGCGCATCCTCGGAACCTTCGGGGTTCTTCTCTACGAGGAAGTTCTTGATGGTTGTGGTCTCCGCCAAACCAAACTGGTCCAGCTGCGGCAGGAAGGGACAGTCAGAAACGCGTCTCAACGTGACCGGACATGGGCGTGAGATGTTGGAGTGGACGCGTCACCTCGTTACAGATGACGGTGAGCAGGATTTGGTCGTAGTCGCTGCTGCTGGCCCGCAGCAGGTACAGGCCCTCTGTGTTGCCCTCCTGGCGGAGTTTATGGACGGCGTAATCAGTGCTGAGCGAGGGAAAAAAAGACCATTAATCCCATCCCAAAAGGATTTAACCGTATGAGACGTGACCAAGCGAAGTAGTAAGTAAATCGTCAGATATTCACACTCCTTAATTCAGCTGAAATGTACAGAATACGCTTTGTCACGTTATCCCGAGTCCCGTGCCTGGACGTTTGGTGTGGCTGTTTCTGTGTTCCTGTTTCTTTTCTGCCAGCTCCACCTATATAGATGGTGTTCAGGAGGTCTCCAAGGTCTGCTCGGCCAGTACTCTTTCGGGAGGTTGTCACGACTACGGACTTACGGGGGAAGGAAGCGCAGAGGTGTGACATGCTGGGAACGGGGTTTTATTATGAAATAAACAATGGCGCGGTGGCCAAGAACGGGAAATAAAAGGAGAACAACTAAAACAAACCCGCAGGCGTGTGGCGATTGCCAGAACTGAAAATACACTAACACACAACAGTGCACTCACAACAGTCCACGAAAATGCCGTCCCTTCCGAAGGGGACGCTGTCAGGATTGGCCACCGGTGATGAGCCCAGCTGCAGTCAATCCTGACACTCATGTTGTTAACTTGTTAGCTTCGTGTGTGTTGACGTGCCCTTTTTGTTCACGCTGGTGTATGTTTGAGTTATACGCTCTGGAGAACCCCTTCCTTTACGCTACTGTGATTCTGGTTTGATGTGCCGAGTCCGGTGTTGTATCGTATGTTAGACCGCTGTAAATAAAAGGGGTAGTAGTGGCCTAGCGGGTAACACACTCACCTGTGAACCAGAAGACCCAGGTTCAAACCCCACTTACTACCATTGTGTCCCTGAGCAGGACACTTAACCCTGAGTGTCTCCAGGGGGGACTGTCCCTGTAACTACTGGGTAGTAGTGGCCTGGCGGGTAACACACTCACCTGTGAACCAGAAGACCCAGGTTCAAACCCCACTTACTACCATTGTGTCCCTGAGCAAGACACTTAACCCTGAGTGTCTCCAGGGGGGACTGTCCCTGTAACTACTGGGTAGTAGTGGCCTGGCGGGTAACACACTCACCTGTGAACCAGAAGACCCAGGTTCAAACCCCACTTACTACCATTGTGTCCCTGAGCAGGACACTTAACCCTGAGTGTCTCCAGGGGGGGACTGTCCCTGTAACTACTGACTGTAAGTCGCTCTGGATAAGGGCGTCTGGTAAATACTGTAAATGTAAATGTACAGTGGACTGATGTTGCAGAATGTGATCCCCCTTCTGAGCCTTCTTCTCAAGTCCACACTCATATGAATTTTTCTTCTTGAGATCTCAAGATAAGATATCAAGATAAAAATGCATATATATACTTATTTTTTCTAGGTCCACCATATGGCCAAATCCACCCACCTGATTGGACCGTGGCAACCCTCCCGAATGTTCCGCTCCACAGAGGGAGGGGCCACATCCCCACACAAGAAGTGATGCGCGTCTACCGTGAGGCGGAAATAGCCGTCCACCAGGGTGGTGAAGGACAGCGCCTTCTCGTGCTTTTCCAGATCCAGTATCTGCGCGTGGAGCAGAAGAAGGCATTAGACCCGTAAACGTGAAGAAACACTGTCGCACACGGACAGAACCGGGCCGCCCACCATCTGCTTGTTGTCCTGCTTGTGAATGGTGACCACAGACTTTCGGACGACAATGTTTGTGATCTCAGAGAAGTTACAGATGGTTGTCCAGGACTGAGCATCACTGGCGTTTACCGGTTTGCCTCCTCTGTCTGGCGTTCTCTTCTTGGGCTTCGCCTTCAAGTTCAGAGCCGAGTCCTACAGGAGAACATTAAAAATCGTTATTGTCATACGTGCCAATCATACATACGACATGCAGAACGGAGGGAAATCGGAGGGAGGAGACGCCCTGCCGTGTGACGTATTGACAGAAGGGGTTTAAATGTTTGGAACTAGACGTAATGAAGGTGGTGGTGGGTACGGCACCCACCTATAAACCAGAAGCCCACAGAGTCCCAGGTTCAAACCCCACTTACTACCATGGTGTCCCTGAGCAGGACACTTAACCCTGAGTGTCTCCAGGGGGGGACTGTCCCTGTAAATACTGATTGTAAGTCACTCTGGATAAGGACGTCTGGTCAATTTAATCAAATGCTTATATAGACATTAACAACATATTTTACACAGTTATTATAACATTATTTCAAGAAACCGTGACTAAAACCTGAAGAAAGAGACTAAAAGTTGACCTATCAGGACGTTTGAAGTGCTGATAACCTGCCGTTGGTAGTGGGCGTGGTCACGTTCGTGGGGTATTAGGAGGGTATAAAACGAAGGGAAACGGAGGCGAGATGGACGCTGTGCTACACCTTGGCGTGGAGGGGGGGTTTTAAATCATCCAGGATGAGGAAGTAGGGTGTGTGAGAGCTGTCAATCAGGCCTACAGGCGTCTTCCCTTTTAAACACTCTTTATAAAAACCTGATTAAAGGTCATCTTCTGGGTGCCGGATTTAATTACACGCCTACGAAAAGTGACGGGTGGCCAGTTACATACAGCTAACTAGCAATCTTTATTAATCTTTATTACTCTTTATAAATCCTAGCGACATATGCGAACATGGCCCCACACGCCCTGCCTTTCACACGGTCATGAAAACATGGCCCACGTGGACAAAGTACCGGATCTGGTGCCATGTGAGTGTGTGAAAGCTCCTGCCATACCTCAGAGGGCTTCAGGCGCCACCGGATGCCGAGCATTCCAGACACCAGCAGCTGGTTCTGGGCCGGCTGACCGCAGGCCTCGCTGTCGAACAGCTTGAGCGAAACGGGCTCGAACAGCTCGCAGCCGAAGTCCTGGGTTAGGGTCTCCAGCGTGGAGATGTACTTGATCTTCAGGTCATCCAGGCTGACGCCCCGCACCTTCACCGTCTTGTCGTTGAACGCGCTCAGGAACTTGTTGAAGATGTTGCTGATGCGCACGCGGGTCAGGATGTTGCACTGGCGGATGGTCTGGTTCAGGCTCTCGGGGATGTGCCTCTTGTACCTGGCAGCCCAAAGAACATGGAGTTTCGGCCCATTTACAGATAACGGTGGAGTCCAAAAAAACCTTAATCTGTTTTCTCGGGTCTTCTGTTAAAGTCCCAGACCATTTCACTTCACTTTGACACAGTGTCCATTATAACGTCCAGTTTATCACAGAGTCCCCCTGTTAGACACAGACAGTGTTAAATTCACCCTAGTTAGGCTGTCCTAGTTAGGGTACCGGGCCACTGAAGCACCAATATACCACTATTACCACATATTTCAGTATCGGTCGTACAGTGCAACCGTCTGCCGCTGCTTCTGCTTGTTTACTCCGAGACATAAAGCGCAGAGACCACGGCAGAGTCCGGTGAAGAGACCAGCAGATAAATCCTGGTTCCTGACGAAACGAGGACTCAGCATGAAACGAACCAGAGGGTCACCACAGCAACAACTACAGCTTCAGGGATCTTCAGATGGACCAGCAGCATCGTAATGGACACGTAATGTACACCATGACACTGGACTACACTCTGGACTTCTTCAACCCTACAACTGTAGGACTTTTTTTTTTTCTCTTATTGGACAAACCACCTCCAACCCTGCACTGGAGGTCCACTTGCAGGCTCACTCTACCCTGGAAGGACGCCCCTCTCTGTATCAACCACAACAACAACATTTATTTCTTATATCGCCCAAAATCACATACAGTATGTCTCAATGGGCTTTGACAGGCCCTACAGTTGACTCCTGTATCGCTCCTTCTCAACGTCTCTTCCCACCTTTTTTTCTCTCTCCAAGGGTTTTTTTGTGTGGAGTTTTTGCTTGTGTGCAGAAGTTTAAAGTTTAAAGTGTAGTGATTGTCACATGTGATACACAGCAGCACAGCACATGGTGCACACAGTGAAATGTGTCCTCTGTATTTAACCCATCACCCTGTGTGAGCAGTGGGCACCATGACAGGCGCCCGGGGAGCAGTGTGTGGGGACGGTGCTTTGCTCAGGGGCACCTCAGTGGCACCTTGGCGGATCGGGATTCGAACCGGCAACCTTCTGTTTACGGGGCCGCTTCCTTAACCGCTAGGCCACCACTGCCCCAAGGGTTGAGTGTTGGGGTGTCAACTGTAGGGTTAGAGCCCATTGAGACGTACTGTATGAGATTTTGGGCTAGATAAGAAATACATTTTGTTGTTGTTGTTGTTAAACGATTAAAAAGATTCCGGCCAAAACATTTACTTTCATTTTTTTGTTTGTGTGTTTGAGGTTCGGCCACCACCAACTTCACATACGAAACAGAAATGACTCCGAAGGCAAAAAGAAACCGTGACGTGACAGGTATGCAAATTCGATGGCTTTAACAGGGCTTTACGCGCGGCGTACCTTCTCCTCCCCACATGCGGGCCCGCCACCGGCTGATCCTGCTCCAGGGCCTCGTGGGTGATGGCCAGCACCGCCATTCCCAGGCACTCGTTCTGGATGTCGTAGCTGTCCTCCGTGTCCCGACCCGGCCGCACGGGGGCCCAGCCTCTCCGGAAGTCGCTCTGGACCTGAGGGCAGATGTAACGTTTCTCAAACGTCCCCACGGTCCCTCGCGGACAAAAACGCGACTCCGTACCTGTGCAAACAGGTACGCCAGGGAGGCGAAGTCCAGGAGAGGGGTCCCCTCTGGGCCCGTGCTTTTCAGGCCGTACCTCCACACACCCTGCAGGCTCTGGTGCGTACCGTGCCAGTTGGTGAAGTAGAACCTGAGGGGTGAAGCGGGTACAAGCGGTAACATCACGCGTCGGGCGTTGGCCGCCGCGGGTTTGAAGGGCCCGTCTTACCTCAGCCGGTAGTGCAACCTCACGCTGGTGTCTTCGGCTTTGAAGGTGTAGTTCGGCGGGTACCAGATCCTCTTGTCTTCGTCACAGAGGGCGTACAGACTATGGCAAAGGGGAGAGATCCCTGCAACAGAAAGAGGACAGCACTCTCGTCTCTCTTCTTCTTTGGTCAAAAATAAATCCAGAAATAGAAATAGAGTGCATGAATACATTCTTATACAGTATTATGCAGTTATAACTGTGTATATCGTATATTATTATATGAGCCTGATTAATATACATGCAGAACCAGACAACCAGGTTTAAAGTCCCAGGTTCAAACCCCACTTACTACCATCGTGTCCCTGAGCAGGACACTTAACCCTGAGTGTCCCCAGGGGGGACTGTCCCTGTAACTACTGGTTGTAAGGCGCTCTGGATAAGGGTGTCTGATAAAAGCCGTAAATATAAATGGAAATAATGCTATTTTTATTATTATTATTATTATTATCAGCAGAAGTCGATGGTTATTTTGTTCATGGAAAACTCACCAAATCTTTTAGCACACTCAGTGCAGAGGTCTTCAGCCTGGAAGCAGCCCTTCACCTTCACCAGCTGCACCTGCTGCAGGCCGTCCGGCCGGTAGAAGTGGACCTCCAGGCCTTTTGGTCCAGGCGGCGTGATGGCCTCGCTCCTGCGCTTCTTCCGCATCTTGGCCAGAAGTCTCCCAAATTCCATGTCTGGTCTCAGCAGTGAACCTGTGTCTCCTGTTCAATTTATTATAGAGTTAAAATGTTTTAAAAAGGCACCAGAGATGCATTCATTCATGACTATGGGCTGTAATGTCGTTAATGTAGTATTTGTATTAAATATATATATATATTATGGTGTTCAAAAGGTTCAGAGCGTCTTACTGTAGGCTAAAGGCCTACCGAAACGAACTGGCTCAAGGTACAAGCTGCGCACCTTACAGCTGATCCAGGATCTGCTGTTTCTGATAAAGCACAGACTAACACGATACGGGAAAAGCTCAGAACTGATCTCAGATCGGTGTGACTGCCAAAAAGACAGCGCTTCCTCAAATCTACGTATGATAAACTTCGACGTTTAAAAACGTTACTAGAACGAACATGCTGATAAATCCGACATGTAAATGTTTAAAACTGTGGATCGGCGGTGTCAACAGACAGGATCAAGAGATTAAAAGCAATATATAACATTTATATATAAGAGCAGAATATTTCAGCTAGGTAATTACACGTCAGTTCAGCGTCAAATAAAAAGTGAAGACACTGACCTATTCGCACTTTCCGTCCATCGACACGGGTTGAAAAGCCTCGCGTTCTCCCTCCACGTTAATTTTCTAGAATAATCGACTTGACGCCTATATTGACGATATAAATCATTACATCGCTCTACTCTAATCGGTTAGACAGTTTCGTGTCCAGGCGCTTCCTGCAAATTTTTCATCGTGTCAATTCCCGTAAACGCTGTGCGTGAGAACACGCCCCTCTTTGCTCATTGGTTGATCGGAGTGTCAATCAATCAAATGGACCCAAAAGCACCAAAAGCCACAGGTTTCTTACAAAAGACAAATAAAATTTGCGTTTATCATTTTAGATTTATTTATAAATGTTGTTGCTTATTTTTCTCCTAGTGCCGAAAACATACAAAATATTATTTTAGATATATTACTTTTGATACTGTGCTGTTTTGTTAGTTGTTCATAGGTATCTCTGAAAAATACATTTATAAGAAATAATATTTGTTTGGTCGACTTGGGCATTGACCAATGCATTTTTTTCTTTCAGGGCCAATTATGATGCCTCATATTAAAACAGAATTTCTAATTGAATTGGGACAATACGTATATGCCAGTCTTGTGTGGCATTTGCAAGTGAAGCGATTGTCATTGTGAAACACTACAACACAGCAAATGGTGCACACATCGAAATGTGTCATCAGCGAGCAGTGGGCAGGCCACCACTGGCCACCACTTTAAATTTGAAAACCATGGCACACTGAAAATGCAATTATTAAATAAATACATTTGAGGACGCGCCCATTTCACAGAATTTACAGAAGAAAACGTTTAATAAGATAAACAGCAGAATAATGAAATGTTGTGTTGTTGATGAATTATGAATTATGCTGGTGGATGATGGGTTTGTTGACGGCCCCAACTTTAGTTGTATTACATTTACATTTATGGCATTTATCAGACACCCTTATCCAGAGCGACTTACAATCAGTTTTTTACAGGGACAGTCCCCCCCTGGAGACACTCAGGGTTAAGTGTCCTGCTCAGGGACATGATGGTAGTAAGTGGGGTTTGAACCCGGGTCTTCTGGTTCACAGGCGAGTGTGGTGACAGGGGCAGGAATGTGGCGCTCTGCGGCTTTAAGGCCGCCAGCTGGAAGCATGAACCCGAAGGAGGAACTAGGAAGTCGCTTCTGACCGAGCAGCGCGACGCGAAGAAAGTGACATTCGGCCGCCATGGCGGGGATTAAAGGTAAAGAGGCGCCTGAATCGGCGACCGGAACCCGGGGCCGGTTCTTACAGAACCCGCCACACGGCGCTCGTAACTGTTAGAAGGTGGACGACGTGTCGTTTCGATATAAAACGCTGGATCGGTTCGGTTCGGTTGGTAACGGAACCGATGGTTCGATAGTTGTGGATTTTCACCCATAATGCACCGCGCTGCTTAATCGCGTCTTTGTGTAAAACTCCTGGACCTTCGGGTTTCGTTTCATTGTTGCTTTGTTTAATGCACTTGCATCGTGTGTTCAGTAGGGGGGGCATGTGTTTAGGAAAGAAGTGTGTATGTAGTGTGTGTGTCTCTCTGTGGGTGTGTGTTCAGCAGGGAAAGGAACGTGTTAAGGTAACAAGTGTGTGTGTGTGTGTGTGTGTGTTCAGCAGGGAAAGGAACGTGTTAAGGTAACAAGTGTGTGTGTGTGTGTGTGTAGTGTGTGTGTTCAGCAGGGAAAGGAACGTGTCTAGGTAATAAGTGTGTGTGTGTTCAGCAGGGAAAGGAACGTGTCTAGGTAATAAGTGTGTGTGTGTGTGTGTGTGTGTGTGTGTTCAGCAGGGAAAGGAACGTGTCTAGGTAATAAGTGTGTGTGTGTGTGGGTGTGTGTTCAGCAGGGAAAGGAACGTGTTAAGGTAACAAGTGTGTGTGTGTAGTGTGTGTGTTCAGCAGGGAAAGGAACGTGTTAAGGTAACAAGTGTGTGTGTGTGTTCAGCAGGGAAAGGAACGTGTCTAGGTAATAAGTGTGTGTGTGTGTGTGTGTGTGTGTGTGTGTAGTGTGTGTGTTCAGCAGGGAAAGGAACGTGTTAAGGTAACAAGTGTGTGTGTGTAGTGTGTGTGTTCAGCAGGGAAAGGAACGTGTCTAGGTAATAAGTGTGTGTGTGTGTGGGTGTGTTCAGCAGGGAAAGGAACGTGTCTAGGTAATAAGTGTGTGTGTGTGTGTGTGTGTGTAGTGTGTGTGTTCAGCAGGGAAAGGAACGTGTCTAGGTAATAAGTGTGTGTGTGTGTGTGTGTGTGTGTGTTCAGCAGGGAAAGGAACGTGTCTAGGTAATAAGTGTGTGTGTGTGTGTGTGTTCAGTTGTCTCTGCTCTCTGTTGCAGCTCTGGTTGGTCTCTCCTTCAGCGGTGCCATCGGTCTGACGTTCCTCCTGCTGAGCTGCGGTCTGGAGCAGTTCGGGTGGGTGGCCGCTGATCTCCAGCTCTTGTAGTTCCCTGGATAATATACAATTTTTGTAACAAAAAGCCACGTGAAATATTGATTTTAACGTTTCCTGAAACAGTGACGTGACGTGCGTAGAGAAAGAGACTCTGAGCTTGTCCTCCATCTATAGACTTTTACCTGCAGGAGATCGTTCATTATTTTACACCCAGTTCTTCCACCAACATTCCACACGTTTAAATTCGTGAAATATGTCAGAGTTCCTGTTGGGAGGATGGAGGCGTTTTATTGGTTTCGCTGCTGATGTTGCGGTCCAGGCTCTAGATGTAGCGGGACAATGAGACACCATGAGAAAGTAAACCATACGGTCTCTCCGTCCGGTACCTATATACAATATTCCACATTATAACAACAGGATATTTCTAATATTTCAAAATGCATCTAATATGGACATTGTTGATAAAAAAATGATGTTAATATTCTGAGCACCGACACCACATACCTCTCATTGTCCATGACGCGTGTCCAAGAGGACGAAGCCGGGTTACCGACCCACTAAACCAGGGTCATGGCCTCTACCATACAGCTCGGGGGGGTAAAAAACACCCTTCCATGTCCCACCGATAATTAATTCAGAATCAATTTCCGTCACAGTACAGCTAACCCAAATAAGAATAAAATAAGACAAATATGAATGTAGTGTAACCTCAGAACCGTGAACCGGGGTCTCACATCTTGGCTCCCCCTTTCTCCGTTAGTGTGTACTGGCCCCTCTTCGTCCTCATCTTCTACGTGCTGTCCCCCGTCCCACACTTCATCTCCAGGCGGCTGGACGACGGCGACTCTGCGAGCAACGCGTGTCGGGAGCTGGCGTATTTCCTCACCACCGGCATCGTGGTGTCGGCCTTTGGTCTGCCCGTGGTCCTGGCGAGGAAGGAGGTGGTGAGTGATGTTCTGCATGACGATGACTCCCCTTCTTCCCATGGTGCATCCTGGTGCAATGATGTTGCTCCACGGTCACACGTGGCCGTTTTAGGAGCTTTCGGTGGTGGACCCGTTTCAGCCTGAATCTAATGAAGATCCGAACCCTGGTAACACACTCTCTCTCTCTCTCTCTCCTCCAGATCCAGTGGGGGGGCGTGTGGCCTGGTGATGGCCGGCAACGCCGTCATCTTCCTCACCATCTTCGGCTTTTTCCTGGTGTTCGGTGGAGGTGATGACTTCAGCTGGGAGCAGTGGTAGAGCGTCAGAATGGTTCCTCGTGGAAAAAACGAGGGAGAGGAAGTTCTGACCGACACACACACACAAATACACACTTTTTTTTGTAGGGAAGGCAGTGCAATATAGAAACAATCAGGCCAAACGTAGCTAGTAAGCAGGGTTGGGGCCGATATTGTCGATACGCGTTGGTGATCAGATCTGGAAAATTAACCCCTTTTCTACCACTGAGAGAACTTACTTCCATTCAGCAGGTTTGGCGCTTGCTAATAAGTGGAACTTACCAAAGCCAATATGGGCACATGTGTAAAAGTCCCACTGTTTTCAACGAAAAAGGCCCGGATTGGCTGTTCAGGGAAACGTTAGTCCACGAATCTACTCTCGTCCAACTCCAAAGACGTTTTTCACGTGTCGTGTATCCAGCAACTTGTGCACATGAACTTCTTACCAAACTGAATATGATTATGGAGAACGAGTTTCTTACATTCACTACTGCACGCTGTTTTATATCTCTTTTATATAATCGCCTGGTCTCCTCTTCTGCTCCAGCTTTGCTGTATGAAATCGTTTCACGTTTGATGCTTTGTACGTTCTACATGATTCGAACGTCTTCTCAGTTGGAATATATGCAGCCTTAACGGTTTACCGTACAGTACCAAACATTTCTTCTCAGTTCTCTTTACAACGCAAAGTGCACTCAAGTGTCCGGCTGCCTGAGAGTTCTCTCTGTGTGTAAAATGTAAAACTTTAGACTGTTTTACCCTGAAGGCCCTATGCTAAACTGCAGCACTGTGTTCTTCTCCTTTGCTTGTACTTTTGTATCTTGTACTAAAATATATATATTTATATATATTTCATATTCTGAAAGCGTTGCAGCATGTATTTACTTTAACCATGATAAAAAAATTCCCATTCTGCGTTCTTGCTGCATTGCAATTTTTTCAGTTATATCACTTTTAACAGATAAAATATTATTAACGTGCTGGTTTGTTTATAATCATGTTCCTGATCCAGTTTTGGGCCAAACTGCAGCACAGATGGCCTCACAATATTTTGGCATAAATACGAGCAGTGTGGTTGAATTAATGGCCGCAAGGAAGCCAGCTCAAAACCGTCATGATGGATGATGGTGGATGCTTTTTGATTGGTCCAAATGGAAGGTCTATTGCTATGTCTGTTTCCATCCTGGAGAAAACTGGAGCAAGGAACCAAGCTGATGTCTAGACGTAGCTTGTGGGTCGTTTTTCTTGGCTCCTCCTGTCCCCGAAATGGATGAAAGCGTACAGAATTACAACAAGCACACTGGAGAGCAGGAAGTCCATACCCAGCAAGTCCATGTCATTGATGCAAAGAATCTGGTAAGGGGGTGCAATTCCCAAAAGCACCCATTAACCAACTCTACTTGGATCCAGCCATGTAAATTGTTCAAGTATACTCGGATCTCAGTTTTTATTCATCACAGCCATCAAAAAATGATTGGAAGGGACCACTAGTTATTATTTCAACTTATGCGGGTCTGTATCTGCAAGGGAGATCAGTTCCATCCGGCAGTCTGACCGTAGTTACCTGGTATGATGCTCCTCGGTCGCCCCGCGAATGAGGAAAAGATCAAGCGCAGCCGAGGCGCTGCAGTCCCGTAATGACGTCCCCTGGCGCCCATGGGAGGACGGACATCAGAGAGCGCCAGGGTGAGGTGATCGTGACGGGGAAAGAACACACAGGACCAGCTGATCAGGGTCCTCGTGCCACAGCTGGAGCTTCTTTTTTTTAATAGGCTGGACTGTAATTGGGTGACTGTGGTCTCCAGACACACAAACACACACACACATCCAGAGTCTTCTTTGAAGCTCCAGACGTTCAATAGCAGCAAAATGCGGGACAGAAACGGAGCACGTTCTTTGATGTTTGATGCTCTGTAGGAGGTTCCTGGCCTCTAAAACCAAAATGACCACCAAAATGTCTTCTATGTTCTTGACAGTTTTTGTGCAGTAAAGAAACGGAATCTTCTGGAAAGCACTGTCAAGTGTTGGTTCTTTGTGCAGTTGAGGAGCCGGATGAAGCCGAGTTGTGTGTGTTTTTGTGAGATTTACGAGACTGACGCGGTTAAAAGGCCGAGAGGCCCGTTGCCTGGAAACAGCCCGGCAATACACCATGTTGACAGGTAAACTGGGCCTTGAACCTAAACTGCGGAGACAGAGTCCCCACCACTGTAATAAAAAACTACTGCTCCGGTCTACTGCTATACAAAGATATACTTACAAAACAATGCATATTAAACCGATATAAAAACAATATTTACTGTATATTGAACCCTGTTATATGTTCATGTGGGGCATGCTGGTACTGGTACTAATTTAACCCCTTATTTGCATACAGTACAGGCCAAACGTCTGGACGCACCTTCTCATTCAAGGTGTTTTCTTTATCTTCATGACCATTTACTTTGGTAGCTTCTCACTGAAGGCATCAAAACTATGAATGAACACATGTGGAGTTCTGTACTTACCAAAAAAAAGGTGAAATAAGTGAAAACATGTTTTATATTCTAGTTTCTTTGCTCTGATTACTGCTTTGTACACTCTTGGCATTCTCTCGATGAGCTTCAAGAGGTCGTCACCTGAAATGCTTCTCCAACAGTCTTGAAGGAGTTCCCAGAGGTGTTTAGCACTTGTTGGTCCAGCTCACCCCAAACCATCTGGACTGGGTTCAGGTCCGGTGACTGTGGAGGTCAGGTCTCCACTTTTTGTTAAGTACAGAACTCCACACGTGTTCACTCATAGTTTTGATGCCTTCAGTGAGAATCTACCGACGTAAATGGTCATGAAGATAAAGAAAACACGTTGAATGAGAAGGTGGGTCCAGACTTTTGGCCTGTACTGTATTTAACCATCACCCTTGGTGAGCAGTGGGCAGCCATGACAGGCGCCCGGGGAGCAGCGTGTGGGGACGGTGCTTTGCAACGTTGAAAGCATTGAATCCTGACCACTAGACCACCAGGGATGCATTAACGCACAACGTGGAGTGGTGCACATGGAGATAAAATGAAAGCTGTCTGCAAGCATAAACTGTCCATTTTTGCATCGTCTACTAATCAATCAATTAAAAAAAGAGTTGCCCACCGCACCAAATATGATACAAATTCCATTAGTGATGAAGGATAGAACTGGACTGGCTCTGGCAGAGTTAAGTACATGTTTTGATTGCTAGAGGTAGGACTTTGCCTGAATTTTATGTGGCTTGGTTGGTTGATCATTTATTTGCACTCCTTGAGTCGTGTTCATTTAAGAAGCCTGTTTCTGGGAACCTCGGATGACAATTTGACAAAATGACAACAGGGGCACCCACTGGGCCATCCTCAGACAACACATATGACACAGATCCACATCATTGTGCTAGTATCCTAGTGGGTAACACACTCACCTGTGTAGCCAAAGTCCCAGGTTCAAACCCCACTTACTACCATTGTGTCCCTGAGCAAGACACTTAACCCTGAGTGTCTCCAGGGGGGGACTGTCCCTGTAACTACTGGTTGTAAGTCGCTCTGGATAAGGGCGTCTGGTAAATGCTGTAAATGTAAATGGATAAGTCAGGTAAATGCCTTAAATGTAAAATTGTGGGACTCTTGGTAATTGGAAGCATCGTAGAGTCACCAATCCACCTAGTTCATGTCTCGCTTGCAAACTCCACACAGACAAGGCTGGAGGTCGGGTTCAAACTCACAACTTCGGAGGGGTGAGGTCACCACATTCACTGCTGCACCACAAAATACAACGTTTATGAGCTGAAGGAACGTGACGATAAACCATAAAGGGAGCAACTGGGACTGGGAGCAACACAAATAAATAGAAATCTAAACACACAAGAAACATGAATATAGCAATGGTGTGTTTTATTACAGCACAGTTTGTGTTTTATTATGCACAGTTTTATGTCAGATGAAAGAGTAGCTGTTCCCTATGAAAACGCACAAAACAAATGATGCCACTAATATTCCCTTTGACATATTACACATACCGACCTATGTCAACAGTTTCTGCCAACTCGCCAATACAAAAAAAATATAAAGAATACATATAAAAATATCTGTAGAAATGTGGATCCTTGCTTCATTCTGGCTCACGCAAACGTGTGCACTGTATAGAATATTTTTTTGTTTGTTTGTTAAGAAATCGTTTAAACGATGACTGTTCTCAACGTTCGTCTTTGCGGTCGGAAACCGCGCACCGGGCCGCTCATTTGCATGTAGCGCGGGAACCGGGGGGGGGGGGGGGGGGTCGAGCCGCACGTGGTCACGCCCCCTCCCCGCGTCACGTGTGCACGGAGGCGCTCCGGATCTGTCCACTCGGGATCCGACCGTCACCCACACGAGAGTCAGAAGAACCGACTCCCCCGAAAGATCCGGAATGGACGTGGTTGGCGGGTGAGCGGCAGGGTTCGGGTTCACACCCCCGATCGTGATCGTGATCGTGATCTTCGTCTTCGCCCGGTGTCTTCAACGCGAGGCTGAGCAGCGCGCATCGGAGCGCAGGTGACACATGGGTTATTACTATTATCATCATCATCATCAATATCATTATTATCATTAAAATCCTGTCCGCCGCGGCCGTTCCGTAGTTTGGGGAAGTTTCGGCGGACGTGGAGGGGATTGTGGGGTGTTCTGGGGGGTGCGCGGTCCCGTCCCGTCGCCAGCACCGCGCCACAGTATCGACAGGCGACAGATTGCATCGTATTGATCGGCCGGGATAATTAACGCCGCGATCTCTGGACGTGACGTCGGTTCCTCGGGCGGGCGGCGCGCGCCTGTGATCAATATTTCATTTCCCGGCAGCCCCGCGGGTTCGAGAGTTGACCTTCTCTGACCCACGTGACCGACGCTGCTGCGTTTTCCCATTAAAGCTCAGAACAGCGACCTCGGAACAGAGCGACCCTGCTTTTAATGCAAATCGGAGGTCCTGCGATGTTTGGACACGTCCCCTGTCCCTCCTCCGACCCAGCAGGTCCGATCCATGCCCTCCGCGTGGGCCGCATGTGTCACTTGTGCCCTTGGCCTCCTGGACCTGCGATTGATCCCCAGCGCCGGTTTTTATCCCAGCCTCCCCGGTGAATGTACGGTCTCTGTAAGCTCGGCAAATGCTGACTTTCAACTCTTTAAAAAAAAGTTTTTCGTGGCCTTTAAGTGAAGACCTTTGAAAGAAGGGGACACCCCCCCCCCCACACACACACACACACACACACACACACCCTTTACTGCGGCCCTTGCGTAAAGGTTACCCTGACCTCAGATCTGAGGGGGAACAGCAGCCTGAGTTCTGGGGCGCGCCGGCTCAGTGACTCAGCAGAACGCCGGTGACGGGGACAGCCAGCAGTCAGCTGGACACCATTCCTGTCTGGGGGGGGGGCGTTGACCGGAGGTATGAACCTTCACTGGTCTCACGATTCGATTACCGATTTTTCTTCATTACTTCACATTATGAAAACGAAGTACAGCACACGGTGACACGGTAACACGTGTCCTCTGCTTTTAACCACCACCCTTGGTGACAATGGGCACCATGACAGGCGCCCGAGGAGCAGTGTGTGGGGACGGGACCTTCATCAAGGGGACCTCAGTTTTGGGGTCTTTTTCCTTACCCGCCGGGCCACCTCTGTCAGTGAGTACAAAAAAATGTAAAAATGTACTTTATGAGTAGGTTCACCACGCAGTACTTTTTAGGAGCCTACTGCTACTCAGCAGTGGTGGTGGTTCTAGCGGTTAAGGAAGTAATCAGAAGGTTAAGGGTTTGAATCCCACTGAGGTCCTCTTGATGAAGGTCCCATCCCCACACACTGGTCCCCAGGCGCCTGTCATGGTGCCCACTGCTCACCGATGGTGATGGTTAAATGCAGAGGACAAATTTAACTGTGTGCACCATGTGCTGTGCTGCTGTGTATCAAATGTGACAATCACTTCACGAATTATGAGCACCTTAATCAGTGGGTGCTAGTAGCATGGTGGGTAAAACACTCGCCTATGAACCAGAAGACCCAGGTTCAAACCCCACTTACTACCATAGTGTCCCTGAGCAGGACACTTAACCCTGAGTGTCTCCAGGGGGGGACTGTCCCTGTAACTACTGACTGTATGTTGCTCTGGATAAGGGTGTCTGGTAATTGCTGTAAATGTAATCAGTCATGTTCTGCACTGCTTCACGATGCAGAATCGTCCATGTCAACAGTGTTTGGGTGGACCGTCCTACCCACCTTCATCCTCTCACCCACCCCAGCCATTCTAAACTAGCTTCATCAATATAAACCAGAATTTTAAAATACGTTTTACCATCTGAATCGGGGAACCAGAATGCACTTTATTGCCAGATGTGTTCACAGAACAGGACAGAGGCGATAAGAAGATATAATATGCAGTAATATACAGAGATAGAAAAAGCGATATATTTAAAAGGTAAAAAAACACCTCCATGCTCTCCCCGGGTCTCCTCGGGGCTCTCAGGTTTCCTCCCACCGTCCGACGGCACGCACGCTAGGTGGTTTGGTGAGTGTGTGTGGGTGGTTTGGTGAGTGTGTGTGTGTGTGGTTTTTGTGGTTTGGTGAGTGTGTTTGGGTGGTTTGGTGAGTGTGTGTGGGTGGTTTGGTAGTTTGGTGAGTGTGGGTGGTTTGGTGAGTGTGTGTTGGTGGTTTGGTGAGTGTGTGTGTGGGTGGTTTGGTTTGGTGAGTGTGTGTGTGGTGGTTGGTTGTGCGTGTGTGTGTGGTGTTGGTTTGAGTGGTGTGTGTGGGTGGTTTGGTTTGGTGAGTGTGTGTGTGGGTGGTTTGGTTTGGTGAGTGTGGGGGTGGGTGGTTTGGTGAGTGTGTGTGTGGGGGTGGTTTGGTTTGGTGAGTGTTTTGTTTGTTGTGTTGTGTTGTGGTGTGTGTGTGGGGGTGGTTTGTGAGTGTGTGTGGGTGGTTTGGTTTGGTGAGTGTGTGTGGGGGTGGTTTGGTGAGTGTGTGGGGGGTGGTTTGGTGGTTTGGTGAGTGTGTGTGGGGGTGGTTTTGGTGAGTGTGTGTGGGGGGTGGTTTGGTGAGTGTGTGGGGGTGGTTTGGGGGTTTGGTGAGTGTGTGGGGGGGTGGTTTGAGGGTTTGGTGAGTGTGTGGGGGTGGTTTGAGGGTTTGGGCGTGGTGGGGTGGTGTTTGGTGCGTGTGGGGGGTGGTTTGGTGAGTGTGTGGGGGTGGTTTGGCGTGTGTGTGGGGTGGTTGGTGCGGTTTGTGTGGGTGTGGTTTGGTGCGTGTGGTGGGGGTGGTGTTGGGGGTTTGGTGCGTGTGTTGTGGGGTGTTTTGGTGTTTGTGCGTGTGTGTGGGGTGGTTTGGTGCGTGTTGTGTGGTTTGGGGTTTGTTCTTGTTGTTGGTGTGGTTTTGTTTTGCGTGTGGTGGGTGTGTTTTGGTTTGGTGGTTTGGTGAGTGTGTGGGGGGGTGGTTTGGTGAGTGTGTGTGGGGGTGGTTTGGTGAGTGTGTGGGGTGGTTTGGTGAGTGTGTGTGGGGGTGGTTTGGTGAGTGTGTGTGGGGTGGTTTGGTGAGTGTGTGTGGGGGTGGTTTGGGGGTTTGGTGAGTGTGTGTGGGGGTGGTTTGGGGGTTTGGTGAGAGTGTGTGGGGGTGGTTTGGGGGTTTGGTGAGAGTGTGTGGGGTGGTTTGGGGGTTTGGTGAGAGTGTGTGGGGGTGGTTTGGGGTTTGGTGAGAGTGTGTGGGGGTGGTTTGGGGGTTTGGTGAGTGTGTGTGGGGGTGGTTTGGGGGTTTGGTGAGTGTGTGTGGGGGTGGTTTGGTGAGTGTGTGTGGGGGTGGTTTGGTGGTTTGGTGAGTGTGTGGGGGTGGTTTGGTGAGTGTATGTGTGGGCCCTGCCAGCTGTGGTCCTTAGTAAGACGGAACCAGAGTTTAGTTTTGACCCGTTTATTGTGGGTGGTCGTAGCCTGGCGGGTTCGAACCCCGAATGTCTCCAGGGGGGGACTGTCCCTGCCGCGGTTGGGGTTGAATGAAGAGCCAAGACTTCATTGTGTGGCTCCTCTGCGTAGCTGAATATGAATAAATTATCGCCTTTCACCGGAATGCTGAGTTCCGTGGGCTTTTTCAGTGGGAGGTCAGTATCGCATCATTTCTGTCCCACGCGTGCTAAATTAATGCTGCCTCATATTTTCATATGTTGACGTCTCATGTGACAAACGCAGAATGATGGTACTGAAAGGAATGGGGACGCTGAGGACACTTCATCTCATCCCAGCGCAAGGAAGCGGCCCCGTAATCAGAAGGTTGCCGGTTCGAATCCCGAACCGCCAAGGTGCCACTGAGGTGCCACTGAGCAAAGCACCGTCCCCACACACTGCTCCCCGGGCGCCTGTCATGGTGCCCACTGCTCACTCAGGGTGATGGTTAAATACAGAGGACACGTTTCACTGTGTCACTGTGTGCTGTTCTGCAGTGTCTCACTTTAATCACCCTAAAATGAAAAAGCATAAAACGAGTTGTTGTTCTTGCTCAGGTGACCGAGGCCTTTAGACAGCAGGGCTCTGCGAGGATGAAGAAGAGTAAGAGTGACCAGGAGGTGACACCAGCTGACGTGAGTAAATGACCTGTCCTCACTGTTATGGAGTTCCGTCAAAATGAGCACGTTAGTCGCCGCTGACGCAGCCGCGCTGTCTTTCTTCTGCGCGTGTAGGACAACACGACAATAAGAACTAAGAATAAACGGTGGCTCGGACGTCACGTATTTCGTACATCCCGTATAGCGCACGTCCCGTATAGCGCACGTCCCGTATAGCGCACGTCCCGTATAGCGCACGTCCCGTATAGCGCACGTCTCGTATAGCGCACGGCTCGTTTAGCGCACATCCCGTATAGCGCACGTCCCGTATAGCGCACGTCTCGTCTAGCTCACGTCACGTATATCATACATCCCGTATAGCACACGTCACGTATAGTGCACGTCCCGTATAGCTCACGTATAGCGCACGTCTCGTATAGCTCACGTCACGTATATCGTACATCCCGTATAGTGCACGTCTCGTATAGCGCACGTCCCATATAGCGCACGTCCCGTATAGCGCACGTCCCGTATAGCGCACGTCCCGTATAGCGCACGTCTCGTATATCGTACATCCCGTATAGCGCACGTCTCGTATAGCGCACGGCTCGTTTAGCGCACGTCCCGTTTAGCGCACGTCCCGTTTAGCGCACGTCCCGTATAGCGCACGTCCCGTATAGCGCGCGTCTCGTCTAGCTCACGTCACGTATATTGTACATCCCGTATAGCACACGTCACGTATAGCGCACGTCCCATATAGCTCACTTATAGCGCACGTCTCGTATAGCTCACGTCACGTATATCGTACATCCCGTATAGTGCACGTCTCGTATAGCGCACGTCCCATATAGCGCACGTCCCGTATAGCGCATGTCTCGTATAGCGCATGGCTCGTTTAGCGCACATCCCGTATAGCGCACGTCCCGTATAGCGCACGTCTCGCCTAGCTCACGTCACGTATATCGTACATCCCGTATAGCACACGTCCCGTATAGCGCACGTCCCGTATAGCGCACGTCACGTATAGCGCACGTCTCGTATAGCTCACGTCACGTATATCGTACATCCCGTATAGTGCACGTCCCGTATAGCGCACGTCCCGTATAGCGCACGTCTCGTATATCATACGTCCCATATAGCGCACGTCCCGTATAGCGCACGTCTCGTATAGCGCACGTATAGCGCACGTCTCGTATAGCTCACGTCACGTATATCGTACATCCCGTATAGTGCATGCCTCGTATAGCGCATGGCTCGTTTAGCGCACATCCCGTATAGCGCACGTCCCGTATAGCGCACGTCCCGTATAGCGCACGTCTCGTCTAGCTCACGTCACGTATATCGTACATCCCGTATAGCACACGTCATGTATAGCGCACGTCCCGTATAGCACATGTCACGTATAGCGCACGTCCCGTATAGCACACGTCACGTATAGCGCACGTCTCGTATAGCTCACGTCACGTATATCGTACATCCCGTATAGCGCACGTCCCGTATAGCGCACGTCCCGTATAGCGCACGTCCCGTATAGCGCACGTCCCGTATAGCGCACGTCTCGTATATCATACGTCCCATATAGCGCACGTCCCGTATAGCGCACGTCTCGTATATCGTACGTCCTGTATAGCGCACGTCCCGTATAGCGCACGTCCCGTATAGCGCACGTCCCGTATAGCGCACGTCCCGTATAGCGCACGTCACGTATATCGTACTTCCCGTATAGCGCACGTCCCGTAAAGCGTACGTCTCGTATAGCGCACGTCCCGTATAGCGCACGTCTCGTATAGCTCACGTCACGTATATCGTACTTCCCGTATAGAGCACATATGATATCGTACATATGATACGTATGATATACGGGACGTGCGCTATACGGGACGTGCGCTATACGGGACGTGCGCTATACGGGACGTGCGTATATATCATACGTCCCGTATAGCGCACGTCCCGTATAGCGCACGTCCCGTATAGCGCACGTCTCGTATAGCGCACGTATAGCGCACGTCTCGTATAGCTCACGTCACGTATATCGTACATCCCGTATAGTGCATGTCTCGTATAGCGCATGGCTCGTTTAGCGCACATCCCGTATAGCGCACGTCCCGTATAGCGCACGTCCCGTATAGCGCACGTCTCGTCTAGCTCACGTCACGTATATCGTACATCCCGTATAGCACACGTCATGTATAGCGCACGTCCCGTATAGCACATGTCACGTATAGCGCACGTCCCGTATAGCACACGTCACGTATAGCGCACGTCTCGTATAGGTCACGTCACGTATATCGTACATCCCGTATAGTGCACGTCCCGTATAGCGCACGTCCCGTATAGCGCACGTCTCGTATATCATACGTCCCATATAGCGCACGTCCCGTATAGTGCACGTCTCGTATATCGTACGTCCTGTATAGCGCACGTCCCGTATAGCGCACGTCCCGTATAGCGCACGTCTCGTATAGCTCACGTCACGTATATCATACTTCCCGTATAGCGCACGTCCCGTAAAGCGTACGTCTCGTATAGCGCACGTCCCGTATAGCGCACGTCTCGTATAGCTCACGTCACGTATATCGTACTTCCCGTATAGAGCACATATGATATCGTACATATGATACGTATGATATACGGGACGTGCGCTATACGGGACGTGCGCTATACGGGACGTGCGCTATACGGGACGTGCGCTATACGGGACGTGCGTATATATTACGTCCCGTATAGCGCACGTCCCGTATAGCGCACGTCCCGTATAGCGCACGTCTCGTATATCGTACATCCCGTATAGCGCACGTCCCGTATAGCGCGTTTGAAGTACCAGAATTACTAACCTGTGCGTAATGTAGGGCCAGATTACATATGAACCTTCCGGAACTTTTATTGTTATCATCAGATCGTGGACCAGTTTTCCGGTATTATGTTTCAGAACTGTGTCGCCATCAGAATCAGAAGGAAAACTAATGCACCTTTTAGACTAAACGGGTTTACAAATTTTAGAATATTTAGATATTTATTAATGACAACATTAATAAAGTCTATTAGATATTTACTAATGACATCTTCTAGAACAAAATGATATTTAATAAGGACAGGCTGGTAAGTATAAATCCGCCACCGTGTCCTCCAGACGGGACTGTAGAGGAATTTTTGGACCAATGACAGGCTCGGTGTATTTTGGGAGCGTGGACAGAATGAGAAGCAGCAGATGAATAAAGAGGGACGAGCGGTGATCAGAACGTCTCCTGATGTCATGTTCAGGTCCTGTGGTCCTCTTGGTCCATTTCACTTCTCCGCCGTCGCCCCGTGCCCCCCTGTAACCGGTGGGCCTTGTTGCCATAGCAACCCTCCCTGGCTGACGGGCGATCGATTCGCTCAGCGTTCCGACTGCTGATCCGTCCTCCCCTCGTGGTTGGACCCTGATCCTCCAGGTTTCCACGTTTACGTATGGAGCTTGTCCCCCGCGGTCACGGCCTCCCTCCCACAGCCCCATCACAGCTGAATCCTGAACTACAGCGCCCCCTGCTGCTCATTTCTCGACAGTGAACACTGTCACAGCTGGAAATCCGCTCTGCCCCGTACTTGAAACGTGGCATCTTCCAAGGATCTGGCGTATCATAAAGTTTGACCCAATAAAAATGTTCTTATGTCTTCGGTACGGCTGGAATTCCAAAGAATCACATGGTCTTTTGTGCCGGTGTGACCTGTGACCGGTGCCCTCTCTGGTTGGCAGGAAAGTAAGGAGCTGTTGGCGGTCCAGCTCTCCGGATGCACGCTGGGCGTGGACTTGCGGAAGGGACGGCGCCGCCATTCGGGCACGCTGGTGCTGCCACCGTTGTCCTGGCGACAAGCGGAGAGGAGCCGCACCCCTGACGACGACGTCCACAGCCGGCCGACGTCGCTGGCGGTCCAGAGCCCCCCCCGGATCGACATCACGCCGGTTCCGCCGGAAAGGTAGGTCCCCGCAGAGAGGCGTCTTCAAACATGCCGGGGCAATTTGGAAATTCTGCTTGAGAAGGGACATGCGTGGACAAGTGTGCTGATGTTATGGGGTATGGAAGCGTGAAACCAAAGTGATGGAATTTTTCCCCAACATATTAGGAGGGTTCAGATGACGTAATCAATCTTTGTCATCAGCGTTGCACTGTGACAATTTTGGGGTACCGAGCTGGCCAGGCTCTAAGCCACACCCACACGGGAGGTAGTCGCCTACTCGCCTATGAACCAGAAGACCCAGGTTCAAATCCCACTTACTACATTTACATTTACAGCGTTTACCAGACGTCCTTATCCAGAGAGACTTACAGTCAGTAGTTACAGGGACAGTCCCCCCTGGAGACACTCAGGGTTAAGTGTCCTGCTCAGGGACACGATGGTAGTAAGCGGGATTTGAACCTGGGTCTTCTGGTTCATAGGCGAGTGTGTTACCCGCTAGGCTACTACCGTTGTGTCCCTGAGCAGGACACTTAACCCTGAGTGTCTCCAGGGGGGGACTGTCCCTGTAACTACTGATTGTAAGTCGCTCTGGATAAGGGAGTCTGGTAAATGCAGTAAATGTACGGTTAACTCCTCCCACACCCCCACCGCACTACTGATTCCTTAAACCCCTCCCCCTTTTGGTAAAACCACACCCGTGGCCTGTCCACTCCCCTTGAACCGTGAACCCCAGCAGTCCTGGTGGTGATCTGGTGTGGGCTTGGTCTTGGTGGTAGTTCCTGGTGCTGTGTGTGTGTGAGGGGTGAACCGGGATGTTGGGCGGGGCCCCGCCGAGCCTCCCAGAGAGACGGGCCGGCGGAGGAGAGCGGGGCAGAGGCCGTGAAAACAAGCTGCTATAAAGGGTTATAAAGGGGACGGTGTGGGCGGGGTGCAGAGCAGACGCCGCTCGGCATGGACGCCGACGCGGGGAGCCCGGTCCACCTGGACGAGGACTCGGAGGTCGAGCGATGCTTCATGGCTCCAGAAGACGCGGCGGGGGTGGAATTCGGCGCCACGCCCGCTCTGAAAGCGTCGCCCCGCACTTCTCCACGTCTCTTTCGAAAGCCGGTGGTGCGCAAGCGCCAGCGGCGCCGCTTCACGGTGGCTCACACCTGGTAAGGGGACGTTACTGACCTGACCAGCCAACTGTCCCGCTTGATCTGCGTCTCTGGGTTACAATAAATAAGAAAACGTGGGATTTTATTTTGCTCGAATTTTATAGTCTCACTATTGACCCAAAACAAACAATTTTTAACCAAATGATTAAAATAACGGTTACTGTAGCCACGTGCTCATGATGGAATAAATGCTTCTGTTCGTCTGGGCTTCTACTTCATTTTGTGTGATATAATCATTTTTTTTTTATGTGGAATAAGTTTAGACCACTATTAAAAATGGAAATGATGTGTAAAAACGGTGTTTTCTGCAGCGTTCGTCCACAGCGGGACCGGCGTCCATCGCTGTTTGCCCCGGTGCACTTTGGTCCCCCTGGCCAGGATCCTAGAGGTGTCTCTCTCTGGACGTCACGCTGTGCTCGTTTCAGTGGGATCGCCTTTATTCCCCAAAATAACGTTAGAAATAACGCCCTGCAGATGGCGCTCAGGTAGCACTGACCTCCTGATGAGGTCAGCCCAGGGTCACATGACCGCCATCTTTTATGGCACAGTTGTACCTCACCAGTGTGCGGTTTTATACGTCTTCTCGTCTTCTCGTGTCTCTGTATATCTGTACAGTATATAGAAGAGAGGACAAGAAAGTTTACTTGAACTTGAACTTATTTATTTAGTTAAAAGGACGCGTTCATTCGGTGGACTGACTTTTTATCTGCATTTTACGCTTATTTCAGAGTAAAACTCATGGTGTGCAGCAGAATACACCTAACACCAAAATGAGTTTAAATGAGTTTACTCCCCGGATTTAAATGGGAAGGGGCCATTTATTTCGACTTGTTCTTATGGGATTGTTGTACTTTTTAGAGTTTGTGTGGTTATTATCCGTTGCAGTTTCGAGGTTGAAAATGGTCCGTCTCCGGGCACCAGCCCGCTGGACTCCCAGACCTCACCAGGCTCTGGGCTGGTCCTCCATCCCAGCATCTCCACGCACGGCCAGAGGAGGGAGTCCTTCCTGTACCGCTCCGACAGCGACTACGACCTGTCGCCCAAATCCTCCATCGTGGGAGAGATGTGAGTGGAGACGCCCGCGTCCCGTCCTCCAATAACCCGTCCCGTCCACTCGCCACACACAACCCCATTCTTCACGCATCTTTCCACCATGTCCACCTGCAGCCACGCCCTCCAAGGTGGACTAGCGATCGGAGATCATTAGTGTGTCCTCATGGAGACATTTTTGTTTGTGAATTGATGTTGTTATGATGCACTGGTGACCTCGTCTACTTCCTGTCTTGTTTGTTAGCCACGGCGAGGACCTCATCGTCACCCCGTTTGCTCAGGTATGTGCTGTATTTGGCTGTGTTGCGCGCTAAAGCTGTAAAAGCTTCACGCTTTACTGTGTTCCTCGCCGTTCTAGGTTCTAGCGAGTCTTCGCTCCGTCAGGAACAACTTCAGCATCCTGACCAACGTTCAGTGTCCATTCAACAAGTGGGTTCTGTTAGAATTTGAATGCGAAAGTGAAAGTGATTGTTTTTGTCATTGACAGCGCAGCACACGGTGACACGGTGAAACGTGTCCTCTGTATTTAACTGTCACCCTGAGTGAGCAGTGGGCACCGTGACAGGCGCCCTGGGGACCAGTGTGTGGGGACAGGACCTTCATCA